>NC_142106.1:54015000-54297500 GCF_056152115.1 Neolamprologus brichardi | reverse complement strand
GCTGTTTGGTGGATTTGACCCCCGACCTTACAATCATGGGGTGACCACTCTGCCTACTGAGCTAATAATTCTGTGTACACTATCATACACATATTAACTAAAACAATTATTTTAGAAAATATTAGTAATTCAGTAATTATTATGCTCATTACCTGTGGTACTGTGAGGAACACTGGATTTTAAACACTAGCTGTATAAAACTCGTCCTGTTAAAGGTGTGTATAGATGAGCTGAAATGCAGACTTCATGGAGAATGTTTGCTTTCAGGAAATATCTAAGGCAAAGCAGAGATCCATCCAGTCTCTTCCACTAAGCCCACAAAGGGACAGACAACCACTCTCACTCACACCTGCATGAAGTTTAGATCACCAGGTAACCTAACCGCATGTCTTTGAACAGTGGGAGGAAACTGTAGAGGACCCAGAGAGAACCCACTGTAATTCTGTGGGAACACTGGTTATGGCAACCTTACAGTTAGATATTAATACTGTCAAGAAATAGGACTTGAGTGGCAATTCCAATGATGAAGACCGGGTTTTTCCCTCCATACTGGATGAATAAAAGGAAAGCCACAGCAGAGATTTATAATAAAAAAGGAGAGTGTGCACTGAAACCGAGATAAAAAACAAACTCCTTGAGTTGGAGACAAGTGAACAAGCTGAGGATAATAAATCTGTCAGAGGGGCTGAAGGATCAAAGCTCATGTTCTTATTGGCTGGGTCTGGATTGTACTTTGATGAAAATTACAGACAAAAATGTGTGGAGTGAAACATTAAAGCTACCATATATTTAATGAGTGACTGATGATCATTTAATTCACTATTGTTATGTTTTTAACTGTTCTTTGAACTCAGCATTTCTGATTTATTTCCCATGGTTTTAAGATTTTTAGCTATTATAAGATTTTAAGCGATGAGTTTAAGCGATGAGTTCATATTTACTTACAGAGCTTTGTTGGAGGCTTTGACCACTGGCAGCATTCTCAGAAGAGCCTCCTCTGAAGTAGAGTATTTCTTAAAGTCAAACTCATCAAGATCTTCTTCTGATGACAGTAACATGAAGGTCAGAGCTGAGCACTGAGCAGGAGACAGTTTACCCGTGGAAAGACTTCCTGAACTCCCATATTGTTGGATCTCCTCCACTAGAGAACGATCATTCAGTTCAATGAGACAGTGGAACAGATTGATGCTTTTCTCTGCAGACAGACTCTCACTGAGCTTCTCCTTGATGTACTTGACTGTTTCCTGATTGGTCTCTGAGCTACCTCCTGTCTCTGTCAGCAGACCTCGTAGGAAAGTCTGATTGGTCTGCAGTGAAAGACCCAGGAGGAAGCGAAGGAACAAGTCCAGGTGTCCATTTGGACTCTGTAAGGCTTTGTTCACAGCAGTCTGGAAAAAGTGTTTCTCTGCAGATACTTCTTTCTTTGATTCTTGCTTTCTAAATAACACGGATAATTTGGAGCGTTGTTCTTCCAGCAGATTTTTTCCAGAGTTGATGAAGGTCAGATGGACATGAAGAGCAGCCAGAAACTCCTGAACACTCAGGTGGATGAAGCAGAACACCTTGTCCTGGTACAGTCCTCTCTCCTCTTTAAAGATCTGCGTGAACACTCCTGAGTACACTGAGGCTATTCTGATATCGATGCCACACTCTGTCAGGTCTGGTTCATAGAAGATCAGGTTTCCTTTCTGCAGTTGATCAAAAGCCAGTTTTCCCAGAGACTCCATCATCTTCCTGCTCTCTGGACTCCAGTGTGGATCTGTCTCAGCTCCTCCATCATACTTGACCTTCTTCACTTTGGCCTGAACCACCAGGAAGTGGATGTACGTCTCAGTCAGGGTCTTGGGCAGCTCTCCTCCCTCTCTGGTTTCCAGCTCATCCTCCAGAACTGTAGCAGTGATCCAGCAGAAGACTGGGATGTGGCACATGATGTGGAGGCTTCGTGATGTCTTGATGTGGGAGATGATCCTGCTGGCCTGCTCCTCATCTCTGAATCTCTTCCTGAAGTACTCCTCCTTCTGGGGGTCAGTGAACCCTCTGACCTCTGTCACTATGCCAACACAGTCAGGAGGGATCTGATTGGCTGCTGCAGGTCGTGTGGTTATCCAGAGGCAAGCAGAGGGAAGCAGTTTCCCCCTGATGAGGTTTATCAGCAGCACATCCACTGAGGTGGACTTTCTAGGGTCAGTTAGGATTGTAGTTTTGTGGAAGTCCAGAGGAAGTCGACACTCATCCAGACCATCAAAGATGAACACAACCTGGAAGTCTTCAAAGCTGCAGATTCCTGCTTCTTTGGTTTCAGTAAAAAAGTGATGAATAAGTTCCACCAAGCTGAACTTTTCCTCTTTCAGCACATTCAGCTCTCTGAAAGTGAATGGAAAGATGAACTGGATGTCCTGGTTGGCTTTGTCTTCAGCCCAGTCCAGGGTGTATTTCTGTGTTAAGACTGTTTTCCCAATGCCAGCCACTCCCTTTGTCAGCACTGTTCTGATTGGTTCAACTCTTCCAGGTGAGGCTTTAAAGATGTCTTCTTGTCTTATTGTTGTTTCTGGTCTGTCTGGTTTCCTGGATGCTGTTTCAATCTGTCTGACCTCATGTTCATCATTGACGTCTGCAGTCCCTCCCTCTGTGATGTAGAGCTCTGTGTAGATCTGATTCAGAAGGGTTGGGTTTCCTGCTTTAGCAATCCCTTCAAACACACACTGGAACTTTTTCTTCAGAGCTGATTTAAGTTTATGCCGACAACGTCCACTGGGAGTTTCTATAGAAATAAAGAAAAAATATATAATTTAAGTATTTATCAAAGGTACATGACCATTTCTTTCCTGCCCAAAATAAGTGCTTGTGAAGAATCAGGTCAAGATCTTGCAACATTATTAAATGTTTAGTTTTTCCATTAGCTGATATATTTATAGATATCCTCTTACTGCTCAGTAGATGATCAGCCTGCTTATTCAGCTTCATTCTCTTCAGGATGGTTGCTGTGATCTTCACAAATGACTCCTTGCTTGAATTATTATAGTTGAACTTTTTCATTTGTTTTGAATCGTGTTTATGCTCACACTTTTGATATGACTCTAGAAAAACAAACAAAAACATAATAACAGATCTATCACAGCGTTATTAAGCTGTTGCATGGTTTGATGCAAACCATCAAAACAAGTACCTAGAAGTGCAAAAACAGAACCACATTGTTTTGGTTTTGATTGAATTGACCACTGCCTTTGAAACAGTAGATATTAGATATATTAGATATATTAGTAGAACAATATTCTAATATCTTGATTAAATGTCCTAGTGGGCATGAGTGGCACTGAACTTAAATGGTTAAGGTATTATCTGGCAGAGAGAACTTTCTCTGTGAATCTTCTTAGTTCTGATTTATCTGCTGCTTGTCGGTCATGTGGCCTACTAGGGGGTAGCATTTTAAATGGACTGATTCATATATACTCCTTCTCTACTCTCCCAGAACACTCAAGCAACAAAACAGAGGTGAAAATGTTTGGGCCTAGTGGCCTAGTGCATGACTTTTAAGAAGAACCTGTAAAGGAGAGCATTACCCCTGTCTCCTAGCCTCACTCCACTGGCAGCCTGTATATTTTAGAGTTCATTTTCAAATTGTTATGGTCAGTTTTACATTTTTCACAGATTGGCCCTGCCTTACCTTCTTCACGCCTACACACCTCATCAGTCTCTCAGGTCAGCTAACCAGCTCACTCAGATAGGACCTGGCCATCTCTATCATTGTTCATAAGTTATGGATTAACTTGCTGTTAGATGTTAGAGAGGCCCCTTCACTGTCCACTTCAAAAACACATCTTAAAAAAAGTTTTTATTCTTTCTTACCCAGTGAGACTCCATCTGTTTTAGTTATTTGATCTTTTTAATTGTTTTTTTTATATCTCATGTATTGTTATTATTTAGTTTCAATGTACAGCACTTTGTGTCACCTATGGCTTTTTTAAAGTGTATTATAAATAAAGATACTATGGTAAGTAACTGCTATTATACTTATTGGCAGCTGTTCATTAACTGGGGCTCAGAGCTTAGTTACACTGCAGAGCTGAAGATACAGAGATACCACATGGAAACAACCTGAGTTCTTATTGGTCAGTTCAGGCGTCATGTGTTTCTACCTTACCAATGGCTCCTGAGACAAACTAAGGAATTATTACCTTGTGATAAACAGGATGAAGATGCCTGGGCTGAGGGTTTCCCTGTTGGAGTAAAGTGCACCATGAATCAGGAACTTTTTGTTTAACAATGAATACATGGCATTGCATGGCTTCAAAATATTCTAAATATAATCTCCAAAAGTTGATTCTGTTCATCTGGATGTAGCGTTATCAGTGGGAGAAACGTTTCGTCACTCATTCAAGTGACTTTTTCAGTCTCAGCTGACTGCAGGTTTCAATCTTATAAACAGTACATTAGGATAATGACTGAAACCAGCCCAGTGAAGGAACAATGGGCTGGGAGGTCAGTTTCTTCATCGTGATTATGCAAATTCTCATGACCATTGACCAAAAACCACTGACCAAAACCCACTGATCAATGGCCACGAGTACCATTCACAGAGAGTTGGGGAATGGCTGCAATCACCATTGTAAGATGGTGACAAATGTACAAAACGTTTCTCCCACTGAAAACGCTACATCCAGATGAAAAAAAAATCAACTTTTAGAGATTTACTTACCTGCATGATTGAGCATGCATCAAGATGTCTAAATATAATATTTGTACTCAAACAAAATTAGAAGAGAAAAGACACACAATTGAAGATTCAGACTAAAACAGCCTCAGTTTTCAATCCATAAACTGTGACAGTGTTGTCCTGATACTGCACTGAGTGTTTCATGTCTTTTTTCTCTGACTGACCTTTATTCATCTTCTTTAAAATCAACTCCGCTACCTCCATTACATGGGGAGTAGTGTATGTCTCCACCATAAGATTCACAGTTTCATGACGTCCATCCTTCCTTGCGTTCTCCAGTCGGCTCTTTTTGATGGTTTTCAAATCACCTCTGGGTCCTTTCTCCAAGTACCAGTGGAAAAGTTTCAGCTCCTCTTCTCCCAAATCTTCCAGAATGTTCAGTAACTGCTCCTCAACAGATTTTTCCATCTTTCAACTATAAAACATGAAAGAGAACATGAATCTCATCACATGTCCAATGTATTTACTTATTTAGAATATTTTGAGTTTGAGCAGTTTGAGTTCAGGTTTTGTTCTCAGAGCTTTCATTGAGCCATAATGTCTCTTTTTACCTCTTGAGCCCCAGCACCTGGGGCAAAGGGGGTGAACTGCCGTTTAACCTTCCAACTGTCAGGTCTTTTATGCAAATATGGACATGTATGGTATCCACAAAAAGCTCAGAATTGACCCAAAGAATTCACATCCACATCAGCTCACACACACTTTCTACCTTCACCTGCAGAGGAAACACAAATCATTCATGTGCACATCAGCTGAAATCCTCCTTTCCATCATGTGTGCTGTCCAAATACCAGCTGCTTCTTTCCTGCTTCATCTCAGTGTCAACTGGATGCAGTCAGACAGCAGTGTGAGGCAGAGGAAGCTGCCATCACCTGCTCTACTATCAGTCCACTAGATGTAAACTACTAGAGTAAAGTTTTTAAATAATTCTGTTTCTGTGTCACTAAATAACGCTTTTAGGGGAGCACATGGATGTGTAAACTTCAAATATCTGCTTTAAAACACATTTTAAAAATGTATATTTGCTCTGCCAGAAAACATGAAACCAGGTAACCACCAGGACCAAGGAAATATTCATCACACTGACAGTAAATGTAAAGGGATGTGACGTCTTCACGTATGCTACATCCTCTCTGTGCTCTGAGTGAACTCACAAAGTACAAACTACAAGTACACAAACATGAACGTAGCTCAGAGTGGCGGACACACTTGGCCTCGTTGGTCCAGCTGTGAGTCCGTTACCGTGAACTATGGAGCGGCAGATTTATGCTGGAACTAAGCTGCACACAGCTGATGTTAGCCAGGAAAACATTACACACTGACTTTAATGGAGAGACCGGAAATACAAACACACACAGTTTGTTGTGTGAAGAAATCAAACATGAGCTGAACAAACAGTAAAGTTCCTAAAGACAAACTGTTAAAGGAGGAAACAAAGCAAACTTACAGTTTCTTCACACACACCAACAACAAGCTCCACTCCACACCTGGACACTAAACACGGACACACAGGTGAGCTGCTTCCTGGAAGGAGGCGGGACTCCACCTGAAACTCAGCACAGGTGGGAGAGGCTCAGCTCTGTGTGTGCTGATGTGTTAACTTTAAAAATGTGCTGTCTGACTGCTCAGACTGAGTCAGAGTAAAGTTCACATGCTGACGTGTGAAGACATGAAACCTTGTTGTAGCTGCAGGTGTGAACATACTGATCCCAGATCAGCTCTGCTGTATTTGTAACATGAACATTTTTGCTGCAAAGCTTCAAATGTTCAGCATGTTTTTCTGTTTCCAGTCTATAGATCCAGTCACACTTTCTACCTTCACCTGTGCAGTAAAGACTGAGAGCAGAACTGAAACCAGCTGTCCAATCAGGGAGCAGCATCAACACCTGAGCTTCATTCAGACCATGCGTCCCCAATCCCAGTCCACGAGGGCTGGTGTCCCTGCAGGTTTAAGATATCACCTTGGGTCAACACACCTCAATCACATGATTAGTTCATTACCAGGCATCTGGGGAACTTCAAGACATGTTGAGAAGGTAATTTATCCATTCAAATCATGGATCAAGGACACATCCAAAATCTGCAGGGACACCAGCCCTCGTGAACTGGGATTGGGGACCCCCTGATTCAGACTCTGTTATTGAAGATGTTGTTGGTACAAAGTTCATCTGCTGCTCACATGAATCCTGTGATGAAAGCTTTATTTCACTGAATGTTTCTTTAAAGCTCATTTCAACCTGTTGAAGTCATGAATGAAAGTGCAGACTGAGAGTGGAACACATGATGTTTAAGGTGTGTCATGTGACATGTTCAGTATTTTCACACATGTCTAGATTGTCCCTGATATCATAACTGCTCAAACACTGATGATTATATCTGAAGAATTATTACTGATGGCAGCAAAGTTTGAATGGAGCTCTCTGTCTGTGCTGATTTGTCACCCTCTGGAGGTCAAAACACAAACTGCACGATGTTACTGTAACCACCACAGTGACAGGAAGTGTTTTTAAATGACTGAAACATTGAAATGATGCTAACGGCTGTCGTTAGGCTCACTGACAGCAGCTGATGTGTTCATGTCAAACACTGGCTCAGGTCAGACTCCTTCATCCTTCTCCAGCATGAGGTCAACTCAAACCCACAGGTGCTCTGACCTTTGACCTCTTGTACACAGCTGGCTTCATCAGCAGCTCGTTCTCTAAACTCCATTTATAACTCAAACATATTTTCACACAGTTCATTGTTCAGATGAACACGAAGGTACCTGCCTCAGTGCCCATACCTTGGATGTTCAGTGGATGCAGGGGAATTGTTTTATATAGTACACACACACACACACACACACACATATATATATATATATATATATATATATATATATATATATATATATATATTAGGGGTGCCACGATACTCGTATCGATATTGAACCGTTCGATACAGTGCTTTCGGTTCAGTACGCATATGTATCGAACAATACAAATTTTTTAATTTACTTTAAAACAACAACTTTTCTTCTGACAATGCTGTCTGTGTTGAGAGCTCAGTGGATCTGCGTTCGACTACTCCGCCTACGCTGCACTGTCGAGTGCAGATTCACTGAGCGCAGCGCTAGCTAGCAAGACAGAAGCTAAGCTCGTTGCAAAATGGCAAATTGAACCTCCCCCACCCTCATTCAGATCTGGCCTTTGGAACTATTTTGGTCTTAATGTGAAGTATGACCCTGAAGGTAAGCGTGTCATGGAAAAACGTAAAACAGTATGTCGGATGTGCTACGCAATGCTCAATAATATTGGTGGGAACTAGTGCGTTAGCGCAGTTTGCTCGTTAACGTGTTGGCCGTCCAGCCCCACCCACGGGGCGATCCGCAGTAGCTCGTTAACGGAGATTTGCCGTGTTGTGGCGTTAACGTAATTTCAAATTAACACTGGCAGCACTAGTGGGAACACAATGAATATGACTGCACATTTACGTCGACATCATCCTAGTGCAAAGACAAGTGGAAGCAGACAAAAACAACAAGCACGCATGCTACAAACTTTACCCGAGTCATTTAGACAGCCGTTAGCACATGATTCTCCTTATGAGGACCTGATATGTTTAATATGCTGCTGAGAATATACCCCAGAAGAAGCGTATAGTATAGCTTTTATTTTGGAAAGAGCCATTTCTCTGTAATAAACTCTCTTTTCCAAAGATGAGTGATTTCTCCATCAGATAGATTTATTTTTTTATTACTTTGTTGTTTCAGCAACATTAAATTTAAAAACTGTATGTTTGAGTTAAAATATATATTTATAATTTTAATAAATGACAAATTAAAAAAAGCATGAACTTTTTCTTTTATCGAAAAAATATCGAACCGTGACACCAAAGTATCGAACCGAACCGTGAATTTTGTGTATCGTTGCACCCCTAATATATATATATATATATATATATATATATATATATATATATATATATATGTATATGTATATATATATATATATAGTAATATGTTTGTGCCTGTAGAAGTCTGCCACCAGCTCCTTGGTTTGAACTGATATTAATGTGATGAACACACATTTATGATCACAGTGTACAGACACAGGGCGGTGATTTCATCAGCCCCATAACTGACACATCAGGGATGTTTGTTTCTGGGTCTGAGGTCAAAGGTCAGCTTTGGATCATGTTATTAGTGTTGAATGTGTCACTGCAGAGCTGTCAGTATGTGTGAACTCGTCTTTACTCAGGTTTATAGATTTATTACTTAATGCCAAACAATTCTGATCTCATTTTAAAATGAAACATCTCCATATAATGACTGCATTAACCTGATGGACCTGAGGTCGAGTTTAGGATATGTTGTTCATTTCTCCAAGATATTTCAGATTGGTCGGACCTGATGAGTAGAAAAGTAAGAATTCTCTTTGAATAGTGTTTTTGTTTTTATTCATTGTATTTATTTATTTATTTTATTTTATTTTAAAGATAATTTATGTTGTGTTAAGGTTATTATGGTTGATTGAGGACATGTAATTAGGATTTTGTAGTTAGTGCTTGCTGCTCCTCACCCGCATGATTACCTGCCACATTTTAACTCCGCCTCTCAGACAGTCATGTCACCTGATCTGCATGTTTTGCTGTACGATGACGTCATCTTGCCGTTGACGAGGAGGGCGAGAAAAACTAGTTTTGTCTTGCAGATGGCGATCTTGCACCGTGGTCTACTCAACTTTTAGCTTGAGTTGGAGTCTATATGAGCAGCTTCCACTCTGGTTTCACTGTTAAATACACTTGTTTGATTACCCTTGTAAATGTTGGAAAATAAACATTTTATTGCAAAATTATTTCTTGGTACATTTTTTTGAGGGTCAAATATCTCGTTTGATTGGAGCTTTAAATCAGTGAAGACATATAATGTAATTTAAAATGTTGATAATGGTTGTAGTGGGCTTGTAATATAAATGTGGTCTGATTAAATGTGACATTAATGGTGACGCTGCATAAAACCCCCAACAGTTCTATTAGTGGGTCTGTGTGATCAGCATGCAGTGGGTTAAGGTAAGGCCTAGTAGTACTGAACTCTAAATCAATATGAAGAAAATGCTCCTACTAATCTGCATATATGTTGATATCAAATCCTTTTCCAGCACATGGATAAATCTCTATAAATCTTTCAATCTGATCAGAATGGGCACAGTGTTGTTATTGGAGCACTCCCTGATGTTTGAAAAGCCAAATGTCCATTTTAAAGTGGTCGTGTGTAGGATTGTGTTTCCTTCCTTTGTGCAGTTCTTACAGTAAACATGTTTGAATGTTTCCTGTTCCCCTGATGCTACTTCCTGTTGGATAAAGTTCGTTTGGAACAACATGTTCTTATAGGTTTCAATCAGGGCAGTGCAGAGAGGTTTAAAGGGGCGGGTGCTCAAAGTTAAAAAGGGGCACATTGAACCAGGCTGAATAACAGCAACACACATTCATCAAGAATCTAATATGGGCAACAACGCAAAGCAAATGTAGCTGATGTTTTACCTGATGGGTACAATGTTGCTGTTGATGGGTTTCTGCTGCTCCTGCTGCTGATAGTGCTGGAGGGTAGGGCTGTGTTGATCTGGGACTGTAGACATTAAAAAGTCCATAGGAGAGATGGTAGCTGATTAAACAAGTATCATGAGATAATAACAAAATGCAAAGATTGGTGACAGCGCTTGGAACCATAAGGCAACAAAAAATTGTGAGAAATAATGTAGGCTCTGCCTGTGAATCACTCTTTGCTTCTTTTCTTCCTTCCATCCCATCTTTTCATATATCACTCTCCACTTGCTGTCTATCTGAGAACAAGGCACCACTTGCTATTGCAATAAACTATAATCTAATTATCCACACCTAACAACTCCAGCACTTAATCTATAATAAAATGATGACAGAAAAATGTTATAGCACTGCCTTTAGTAGCCTCACACAGCTCCTACTGTTTCCTCCTCCTGTCCTTACCAGCCATGTCTGAACAATGTTATATCATGATTAATATTTTTTTTAAAAATCCATCTAAATAAAACACACACATGCACGCACACACAGTGACATTTTAGACCTTCTTCAGAATACTGTATATACTATGGGCATCATGGTGCTGATCCAGAATCCTTACATTATTATTTATTACTAGAGCTACAATAATAAAGCAATGAGGAGGGAGAAGTAATAAATATGAAATAATGTATTTATGATGATTCCATTTGTTTCACTATCCACTCTGTGCAGGGGCAAAGCTTATTACATTTTTAAACTGTAGAGATACAATAATTTTACTGCTGTAAAATCCAAATTTTGTCTTATTTAAAAGATAAATCTAATATAATCTGCATCTTAATGTATGTTCTTTAAAGTACAGCGTGTGTTTTTTAATATATTATAATTATAATAATGCATAATTATGTGGACATGCATATTAGATCGTTTTTAGTGAAATATAATCCCTCCAGAAAGGCAGGAAAAGCCCGGAAACTTACTTTAAATATGTTCCCTAAAACGGTGACAGAGCTACAGACCCATGACAGCCTTACACAGGTAGCCAGCAGCTGTGACCAGCACTACTTGTGCAGTTAATAAAAGGACAGGTAATGTTTGTCACGCTGTTGCACACACAGCACGCTCGTTTGTTTCAGTTCGTCAGTTGCAACAAGACAACTTACCAACGTGTACGTAATAAGCCAATACTCCTGTGTGCTTTACACTACAGTGTACGCTGTACACCTACTTACTGGTTTTGTCGCATCTGTCTTTATCTCTGAGTTAATTTGTGTTTCTCCTACAGCTCCGGACCGCAAAAAATGCGCGTGCTCTTTGTGAGCTCATTCCCAGCTCGTAACCAGCGCGTTCTGCCGTCAAGGGTGATCATTGGTTAAATGTGATCATGTGACTGATGCAAGCCAGATCCTTTTATTTAGCAAAACTGTGATTAATAGTTAAATATTATTGTTGAGGGGCACAGACAGGACTCCGCACGCACACACACATTAAAAAAATAATAATAATATCAAAAAGTTGCCTCAACAAAAGGGCACTTTGGGCACCAATCAGGAAAGGGGCGGGTGCTCAAGCCTCTCTAGCCCCCCCCCCCCCCCCCCCCCCCCCCCCCGTCTGCACGTGCCTGGTTTCAATGAACTTCAAACTGTGATCCACTTACAAAACTGTCTCATTTTATTGGAACGATCCACATCTGCATCGATTCACGGTACATTTGACATCCTAATACATTTGTACACATGATGAAAGGACAGACGGTGTTTGTGTGTCCTTCTTAAACTTAGTGTGAATGTTTCATCATATAGAACTACTTAGAACAAAGTCTTTGGGAACATTTGGAAAACACGTTTAGGAAAGTAACATCCTGGTAGAACATTTTCTTAAAGCAAAGCAGAGCTGCAACATGACTGTGAGGATTCAGAATAATAAAGTCAGAGTACTTTATTATTATGAAGACTAAAGTGCACCTTAATGCCCCCATTCCTTCATCCACTTCTTGCTCTTGTGCTTGAAATGAGACGCAGACGCAGCAAAAGTAAGAGGCCTCTAAAATCCACGAAAAGGGGGCTTGTTAGATCAGGATATTGTATGTGATCCATAGAAAACATGGATAATACACCACTTTATTTGAAGACATCTGTAGCACTGCCTCAATTCTGGATGTTTCCACAGACTCCTCTGTGCACCTAAAGAAAAGGTCAAAGGTCAGCAGCACATGTAGTTGGGACAATTCTTCATTTACAAACAACAGTCACAGAAACTACACAATTATTTTCCTCCAATTATGACTTTTCACTTGCAGAAATGGTCCTTTGTGATTTTTAGGTTGTGATATGAAAAACTAGTTCCTAATGGCAGCGATTCACAGAGTAAACATGTGTTTCCTTCACCAACCTCCTCAATAAGATCAGGAAGTGGGCAGTATAGTACAATATGTGTTATTTTGTACTGTACTGCCCAAACTAAAGATCTGCTGAAGTGTTGGAAATGATTCAGATGTTTATTTTGGACGATACAGCAGAAGATCAGACATGAAAGTGGAGATAACACAGAAGACCTGCAGCAAAGGGTCAGAGGTCAGACTGGGCCACTGGATTCAACAATGAGCCAATGATCATCAAGTAGTGACTAAAGCAGAGCCCTGACGTTCTGACATTTATCACACAGTTAGAACAAATGTCTGCTGATGACTTCATCTCATGAAATGACTGATAGATGTCAATTCATTGATCAGCTGAGCTGCTGATCTTCTTCTTCATCGTGCACAGAAACATTCAGCTTGTTTCAATCAGTAAATAACTCCCACTACTCTCAGTTTGAACTGTTCCCACTCAAAATGCTGTTAGAACAATGATCATTGTAGGACTTCACAAACATCACGTGTTGTTTTCCACTTGTAAGATCAGCAAACATACAGAAACTTCCTGTTGCCACACACGGCCTCTAAAATCTCTTCCACGGTTTCTGTCTGAAGTCCACTCTCTGTGTCGGATCCACAAGAAACAACAAGATCTTATTAACATGGTTTTCAATGTGTCTCCTTACAAAAAGTCCAACCAATGAACAAATGTGTATATTTGTGGAGGCCGAACAAAAGCATGACACATTTCTCTGTTTCTATAAACTGGTGTCAAACACAAATATGAAGAGTTTCATTGACAGACTCCAAAATGCCCCCGCAGTGAATCAAAGGGAAATCCTACAGTGTGGCCAGAGAATCTTAATGGCTCCAACATCAACACATCCACAATGTTGGATCCAGTTCTACCTCACAGAGTTACTAAGACACACCCTCTGCCAGCATTACAGCAGCTCCACCTGTTTCACCTGCCTCCTCAACACTCTGTACACCTGAAGAGAAAAGAAAGGCTCCAAAAGCTCAAATCTACAAAGGATTCATGAAGTTTCATCCAACAATAACATGTTTGCCTTCCACAGTGTGCTGCTAGACACCACTGTACCTCTGCCATTTCAAAAAGAGCAGCTTGATAACATTTTGGCTCCAAACACTTTGTGTTTAAGTTCCTAATCTTTGTTTTCTTTGTAAAGTCGACAACATCTGGAGCTTTTTGACTCATAGAAACATCATTTTGTTCTTTAGATGACAGCAGATTGGGACTGAATAATTAATCCCTATCAAACCAATAAAGACAAAAATGCTGATTTTACAGGAACTTTGTTGGAGAAGCTGTAAAGACATGAAACTGGTGGAGATCCCAAACCAGTTGATAGTGCTGATTATTCCAAATAAAGCTGTTTTCCATTTGAGATGAAATTACTTTCTGTCCTGATATATAATAGAGATGTTAGTTGTTTTTGAGCCCCTGTATTAAAAGTAGATCCAGTTTAAAGTCAGCTTGAGTTTGATGTCTTTATGTCAAAGCTGCTCATGATGTTGAGCTGCTGATGGAATAAAAACAGTGAAAAATCTGCCTCAATATAAAAGCATGTAGTCCAGACTTAAATGTAGCCTATTGTTAGCTGAGGTCCACACACAGTGTTTGACAGTGTAAACTGTGTGAAAGGGCTGCTGGTGGAGCTCACTGGGATGAGCAGGTGACCATGTGCCACGAGGTGGAGAGCAGCTGGCCTGGGTTTGATTCTGACCCGGGCCACATCCCCTTTCTCTCTCCCTCTGCTTTGCTGTCACTTATCTTCACTGCTCTGTCCAATAAAGCTGAAAAAGGCCCCAAATCAAAGAAATCTGCCTGCAGCCTCTGAAATGTCTTCTGTTTCCTTCCAGAGGCTGACGGCTTTTTCACCGTCAGCCCATCAGACAGTCCAGCAGCATTTATGATGATGTCATGATTTTGAAGAGACTGCTATGGTGGCCTCCCATGACCCCCAGCCTCATCTACACTGAGATGCAGACATTTGAAAACATTCAGCAGACAGCAGACAACTGAATAATAGTCCAACACAACAGTCTGTGTACAGACACACACTGACCTTTCATATAGTCAAAGGAGTTAATCAAACACAGCTAGTTTAGTCATTTCTCTGTGAGTCTAAAGTGAATCTAGTATTTGAAAGTCCACTTCCTGTATTTGTTGTTAAAGACTTCTTCAGCTTCTTCTCAAGGACATCAGCTGGTTGTTTGGCAGCAGAGGCAGTTAAGAAGCTTCCAGAAAAACACTGAACAGTGAGTTAACTGTGGCATATGACAAATTCAGCTTTCTATGTGCAAATGTGTCTGTGTCAACCTTTCAAATGCTAAACTGTTGAATCCAAAACATCAGCGGCTCCTTGGCTGCTCACTTCATGCACTTCTGTCTTTGTGACAGTCCAATGACATCACAGCTGTTTCCACCCCCAGTGTCTCAGGACTGGACACCTTTAAACATGTCGAGGATCAAACAGCCGTCCAGCTAAACATACATGAAACTATCAAAGCTGACAATCATTCCAATAACATCTAATGGTTCATGTATATAGACACAGCACTACAAGGAAATGCCTCTCAGCATCTGGCTGTGGTAACAAATGAGTCCCTGTCCCTGTGAATACCAGAGCGCACACTGTGTCTGAGGAAGATGTGCGGAAGTGCTTCAGGAAGGTGAACGCGCCCAATGCTACTGGTCCGGACGGGTCCTCAAGTCATGCGTGGCTCAGCTTGCTGGAGTGTTTACACACATCTTCAACCTTTCCCTCTCTCTGTCTGTAGTCCCAGCCTGCTTCAAAATGGCCACCATCGTCCCTGTACCCAAATCCTCCACCATCTCCTCATTGAATGACTGGCAACCTGTAGCCCTGACCCCCATCGTAAGCAAATGCTTCGAGAAGCTGGTCAGGGACTTCGTTTGTTCTGCACTACCCGACTCACTGGACCCTCTACAGTTCGCATACCGCCACAACAGGTCCACTGATGATGCCATAACCCTGACACTACATACTGCCCTGTAACACCTGGAGAAGAGAGACACGTATGTGAGAATGCTGTTTGTAGACTACAGCTCAGCATTCAATACCATCGTTCCCTCGAAGCTGGACAGGAAACTGCAGGATCTAGGACTGAGCAGCTCCCTCTGCAGCTGGATCCTTAACTTCCTGTCTGACAAACGCCAAGTGGTCAGACTGGACAGCATCACCTCATCCCCCATCACACTGAACACTGATGCACCACAGGGGTGTGTACTGAGCCCTCTCCTGTACTCACTCTACACCTACGACTGGACGGCCACTAGCAACTCTAACATCATTGTAAAGTTTGCGGACGACACTACAGTGGTGGGTCTTATCACCAACGGTGATGAGACGGCTTACAGAGAGGAGATCAGCACCCTGACCCATTGGTGTCAAGACAACCATCTCACCCTCAACGTCGCAAAGACAAAGGAGTTTATAGTGGACTTCCGGAGGTCCAGAGAAGTACACACCCCCATCACCATCAACGGCGCTGCTGTGGAGAGAGTGAGCAGCTTCCGCTTCCTTGGTGTACATCTGGCTGAGGATCTTACGTGGTCAGTACACATAAACAAGACAGTGAAGAAGGCGCAGCAGCGCCTCTTCTTTCTCAGGAGACTGAAAAGATTCAGCATGAGCCTCCGCATCCTCAGGACCTTCTATCGCTGTGCCATTGAGAGCATCCTCACTGGATGCATCACCACCTGGTACGGCAACAGCACTGCTTACAACCACAAAGCTCTCCAGAGAGTAGTGCGGTGCTCTGAACGGATAATTGGAGGTGAGCTTCCCTCCCTCCAAGACATCTACAGGAAGCGGTGCCTGAGGAAAGCGGGGAGGATCATCAAGGACTCCAGTCACCCCAGCCATAAACTGTTCAGACTACTTCAACCAGGAAGGAGGTTCTGCAGTATCAGGTCCCGTACCAGCAGACTTAGAGACAGCTTTTTCCATCAGGCCATCAGACTGCTGAACACGTCATAGACACCTCACCTCCACTACTGGAACTTCAACATTATGCACTCCACACTGTATATAAATGCCACTTGTTTTCCATAATATCCAACTACCAACCTCTGTATATTTTATATATTTATTTTATTTTTACTCTATTTAATTTGTAAAATATGTATACACACACACACACACACACACACACACACACACACACACCTACACACACACACACACACACACCTACACACACACACACACACACACACACACACACACACACACATATGCACACACACAGTATGCAGACATGATTTAGGTGATGATAATATAACGACTGCACATACCCGTGGGATGATTCATGTCCTTTTTCTTACTCTATGCAATGATGAACTTGTTGCTTCAGGACCTTCTTGATGAATTTGTTTTCTAATCCACAGTTTTCTACCTGATCTGTGTGTTTGAAGTAAAATGTGTTACTTCAAATGTAAAAGTTAAACATACAGAAAGCATCAACGTGGACTTCAATCAATGTTTTGTGTTCATACAGGTCAGCTGTTGCACACAGAGCTCCTGGATTTACACTGTGCTCTGGTTCCTGTGTTTCTGTATGTAGTTTAGTCTAAAGTGGATCCTCCTCATGTACAGACTGAATTATCTGTTCAACAATCAGCATTTCTGATTCATGGATTTCATTTGTTTTTACTTGTTCTGACTGAGATTTCAACATATCTGTGGTGGCATCTGTTTAGTGTTATGGAAGTTTTACAGCACTAATCTCACTTCACTCTGTAACATAACAGTGAACAATATTACTGTTAGAAAGATTATTAGAGGAGCCACAATCAGATGATCCCCTATGAGGTGTCCTTGGTTATAGTGTGAAGTCATCTAAGGGGAGAGAGAAGAAAGAAACACTTCAGTGTTAATGAAAAAGTCATCAGTCTTCTTATGGGAAGAGACCTCCACCAGACCAAGACAGGTAACCATCCAGCACGTTCTCATCCCAAAACCTAACATACTGATGCCATGTGACAAATCGATGCTATGTGACTATTAAATTCCCTTCTTTTGAATCTTTTGGCGACAGAGAAAGACTTCCGACTCAGAGTGGTCAAGTTCAAAAAATGATCTTTATTGTACATTTCCGGAAATGGAGAACTGCAGACACGAGCACGTACCACAGTTCTAAAAGCATTGCCAGGCAAAATACGTATACATAGTTCTGCTATAGGTTACACACAGAGGCATTGAAGACAAATATCTCTGTTTAAATAGCAAGTTTAACTAGGCAAGAATTTCAGTAATAAATGCTGGTGTGATTTAATTTTTGATTTTGGTGTGTAATGTGAGAATTGATTAGAGGTTTTAATTGTTTTTCTTTCAGTTTGAGGTCGTATACGCACTTAACAGGGTGCGGTCTACTTCCTCTTTCTGATTCTAAACAGCATGTTTGATGAAAATAGTTTATCAAAAGCATGTTTTGGGTGATTTTTTTTTTTTTTCCCCTCTTTATTTATCGAGTTTTACACATGTAATTTGACATATCAGGCCCAATACAGCAAGCACTAACTGATATAAAGAAATATATCAAAACAAATTAGGCCATTAAGATTCGGATGATAACAGTAAAACAGAAATAAGAAAGAAGGAAAAAAACAAACAAAAAAAATAATAATAATAATTTTAAAAAAATCAACTCCCTCCCAAAACCATAACAAAAGGGAACCCTGTGGTACAAAAGTTTAATCTGTTGTAAGTGTTTTCAATGAGTTAAAGTAAATGATAAAAGGCTGCCACATCTGTGAGAACTCATTAACATTTCCTCTGAGTCTAAATTTTATTTTCTCCATTTTTAAGAAGAACATAACATCTTCCAGCCAACATCATCGGGCTGGAGGGTGAGGAGCTTTCCATGACAGCAAAATTCGACACCGTGCCAGCAGTGAAGTGAAAGTGATAATATCCAGTTGCTTACGACTAAGGTTCAGGGTGGCGTCCTCAGAAACACCAAAAATGGCAACTAATGGACATGGTTTGAGAGTAACGCTCAAAACATGAGAGAGCACTTCAGAGTAAAAAGTCCAGTATAATTGAAGTGACATGCAGGCAAAAAACATATGAGTTAAATCACAGGGGGACGTGTTGCATCTGTTGCACAGGTCAGGAATGCTGGGGAATATTTTAGATAATCTAGAAGTTGAGAAGTGTAATCTGTATACTGTCTTAAACTGAATAAGGGAGATGTTTTGGGTGATTCTAAGTGTGTGAACGTTGTGGGTACTGCATCTGAGTGATTCTGTGTGATTTGTACAAAATAATAAATAAGTAATAATAACACTACTGGGGTGAAGATCGTGGGTTCATAGCAGAGTGCGTGAAAAGAGGAAGTCTGAGAGAAGAGAGTGTGTGTGTGTCTGGCAGGAAGTGAACAACTTTGCATGCCCATAAAAGGAACTGGTTGATGTGTGGGAAAAAAATATTAAATAAGTGTTTTAGTGTGTTAATACAGGTACCCATGGACTTACTCAACCTCAAAACATAAGTACAGCGGCAAAATGATAGATTAACAGAATTAGGACGACAAACGGGCTTTGGCTTAAACATTTTACAGCTTGACCTCTCATTCTGTCCTCATCCTCAGAAGAAGCTTAAAGGACAGTCAATCTCCTGATGAAGAGAGAAGACAGACACAACATCGTGGACTTGAAGAGTTAACAGCAGGCAAAAGACAGTGCAACTGACCTAAAACACTGAAGGGTCCAGCAGCAGCATGTATGAACACCACTGATGGAACATGAGCTTGGAATTACAAGCTGGAAACTTGACAAGTGACATGACTGTGATATTTGCCATGCTGGGACTTAACCTAAAAGAGAAGACTGAAAAGATCAACTGAGAAGAAACAGAGAAGAAGAAACAGCTGAGTTGGGCCTGTGTTTGCTGGAGATTTGAAGGCTACACAGGAAACTGTGAGAAGAGGGACAAGGACCAGTGAGAGGTCAAGCCGGATGAGTTCGAGTGAGAGCTTGTGGGGAATTGGATTGAATATTGAGGCTGAATTGTTGTTGTTGTTAGAAATATCGAGAGCAGGCACGTGCAGGGTGGGGGGTGGGGGGGCTGGAGGGGCTTGAGCACCCTTTCCTGATGGCTGCCCAAAGTGCCCTTTTGTTGAGGCAACTTTTAAAAATTGATTTATTTATTTTATGTGTGTGGGCGTGCGGAGTCCTGTCTGGGCCCCTCAACAATAATATTTAACTATTAATCACAGTTTTGCTAAATAAAAGGATCTGGCTTGCATCAGTCACATGATCACATTTAACAAATGATCGCTCTTGACGGCAGAACGCGCTGGTTAAGAGCCGGGAACGAGCTCCCAAAGAGCACGCGCATTTTTTGCAGTCCGGAGCTGCAGGAGAAACACAAGTTAACTCAGAGACCGACAGATGCGACAAAACCAGTAAGTAGGTGTACAGCGTACACTGTAGTGTAAAGCACACAGGAGTATTAGCTTATTACGTACACGTTGGTAAGTTGTCTTGTGGCAATTGACGAACTAAAACAAATGAGCGTGCACTGTTTGCAACAGCGCGACAAACATTACCTGTCCTTTTATTAACTGCACAAGTAGTGCTGGTCATAGCTGCTAGCTCACTTGGTAAGGCCGTCATGGGTCTGTAGCTCTGTCCACCATTTTAGTGAACATATTTAGTTTTAAAGTAAGTTTCCGGGCTTTTCCTGCCTTTCTGGGGGGATTAAATTTCACTAAAAAACAATCTAATATGCATGTCCACATAATTATGCATAATTATAATATTTTAAAAAACACACGCTGTATTTTAAAAAACACACAGAAGCAGATTATATTAGATTTATATTTTAAATAAGACAAAATTTGGATTTTACAGCAGTAAAATTATTGTATCTCTACAGTTTAAAAATGTAATAAGCTTTGCCCCTGCACAGAGTGGATAGTGAAACAAATGGAATCATCATAATGAGATTATTTCATATTTATTACTTCCCCCTCCTCATTGCTTTATTATTGTAGCTCTAGTAATAAATAATAATGTAAGGATTCTGGATCAGCACTGTGATGTCCATAGTATATACAGTATTCTGAAGAAGGTCTAAAATGTCACTGTGTGTGCGTGCATGTGTGTGTTTTATTTAGATGGATTTTTAAAAAATATATTAATCATGATATAACATTGTTCAGACATGGCTGCTAAGGACATGAGGAGGGAACAGTAGGAGCTGTGTGAGGCTGCTAAAGGCAGTGCTATAACATTTTTCTGTCATCATTTTATCATAGATTAAGTGCAAGAGTTGTTAGGTGTGGATTTTTAAATTATAGTTTATTGCAATAGCAAGTTGTGCCTTGTTCTCACATAGAAAGCAAGTGGAGAGTGATATATGAAATGATGGGATGGAAGAAGAGAAGCAAAGAGTGATTCACAGGCAGAGCCTAAATTATTTCTCACAGTTTTTTGTTGGCTTATGGTTCCAAGTGCTTTCACCAATCTTTGCATTTTGTTATTATCTCATGACACTTGTTTAATAAGCTACCATCTCTCCTATGGACTTTTTAATGTCTACAGTCTCAGATCAACACAGCCCTGTCCTCCAGCACTATCAGCAGCAACCCCTCAACAGCAACATTGTACCCATCAGGTAAAACATAGGCTACATTTGCTTTGCCTTGTCGCCACCTCACAACAGTGATATAGTATGATGCGATCCCATATTAGATTCTTGATGAATGTGTATTGTTGTTATTCAGCCTGGTTGAATGTGCCCCTTTTTAACTTTGAGCACTCGCCCCTTTAAACGTCTCTGCACGGCCCTGATCCAGAGCATTATAACAGAAAGGTAATTTTAAAAAAAAAAAAAAAGGAGAGAGAGAAAGAAATACATAAACTAATAATTACATGAATGAATAGAAAACACACAGACACAAATTGTTACATGTGAAATTATTTTTGGAGAGAATCAGAAGTAAGACAGTTTGAATCCACAGCTCAGTGCAAATATGCAGGAATTAAACCTGATTATAAAAAAAAAACCGAGGCAACGAAGACCAGCTTACACTCAATATTAATATGAATACAAATATATAGACACAACGGAGACACGCTTACATTCATGAATGTGAATACATGACATAAATTGGTGTTTCTGGCCAGAGAGAGAGAGAAGTGTGTTGTTTAAGCAGTGATGATAATAATGAAAAGGTCTTAGTTTTGTCACTTTTAGGTGCAAAGCAGACCTGGATCAATTTTCCACATGCAGCAGTCGGAAGCAAGTTATAGGTTAACATCACTGGAAACGTTCAGGCCAAGTTTCTGGTTGAATTGTTTACAGTGTCATGTGTCACTAAACCTGACAAGTGAGCTCTCGCTCCTCACTGAAGACGAGGAATGCAGCTCCAAAGAGCAATAACATGGCAGTTAAAGAGAGACAGTGGAGAATGCACGACAAAGCAGAAAGAGAACTGCCTGTTACTGGACTGTTGAAGTGGGAGAGGACAAAGGAGTGAGAGGAGTAGGTGAGAGCACAGAGGAATGCTGTTGTTTAATGTAGAAAATCTAAATTTGGGTTAGCAAACCTGGGGAAAAGAAAACTCACTGCTTAAGAGGGAAAATTGTGAAGGAGTCTGAAACACTGCAAAAAGAAACACATACAAAATCACACACACAAAAAGAAAATGTGTTAACCTTACTGACACTTACAAATACAAGAGAGCTCATGAAGAGTAGAAAGCATCTTCAGCATGTGAGTCTGTTTATCATCTTGTCCAAGTTGCTTAGTGTGATGAAAAAGTGATACAAAGACCAGTGGACTCATAGCAAAGTAGTTAAAAAATGATCCAATTATAGCAGAGAAATGTGTAGGAAAGGCAGCTTTGAGAACATGCCTTGGTGGATCTGCAGCTCCACTGCACAGACATCGATTAAACCTGACTAATAACACACATGCAATGAAAATCAGCTTGTTATCTTTCATCAGTGTTAAAATAGTGTGAATTTAACACACTTAAACCCTGAAGTTGAGGAATAACTCAGGGAAGCTCATGACAATAGAGTGATTTTTGTGAAAAGGAAAAAGTGATTAAAGCTTAAAGTAGTTTTTAGAATAGTGAATTAGGAGTGCTCCTGTACAGATTGATCAAAACAAGTGATTACTGTAGAAAGAAAATAAAAATAATTCAATAATGTGGTGATGGTTAAATATGCATTTCTCTTGTCACGGCAACTTCGTGAGATATGACTCAGTATGCAAATGAGTTGAATGACTGGGGACAGGAAAAGAAAAAGAAGAACTTGAGTTTCCTGTCTGACTGGATGAGTGAAGCTTGCACTGAAAGAGACACTGTGACTGTGTGAGAAGAAAGGCTTGGTAACAGACAGGATAATTAAATAAAGTGGTCAGGTCTGTGACTAAGTGCAGTAGTCCAGATTTGGAAAAGAAATTTAGAATTTAGTGATGATAGAGTGTTATAACGTCTTTGGAAAGGGCTTGATGAGAATATAAATGGTGTGCAAAACTGTGCGGCTTTTAACAAGATTTTCTGTGTATTTAGCAGGTGAGACTATGTCAGTTGATGTCAGACTGTCAGGACGCTTAAGAATCTGAGGCCACTGATATGATGTGGGCAAAATGAACAGAGGGGGCGATTTTAAGGCTGATTTCAGACTATGTAAGTATTAGTTAAACCAAAAGTAGGTCAAAAATTTTGTGGCCCTGAAGTTCTAATCCCCATAACATATTGATAGATTAATAAACAAAACGTGTCTGTGATGAAGATTTTTGAGGTTGTTGTTTTAGTGATGGGTTAATTCTGTCAGTTAGGTTTGGCTTGTTTTCTTATTTCAATAGAGGGAGTTTTATTAATCATGGACATGGTTAGAACTGGGCCCTTTAACATTGTAACAGTGCACTTAAGAGAAAACCTGTCAGGTGATTAAGGGTAGGATGAATAAATGTTGACAAACAATTCACCACGCTGGCAAGAGAAATGGGAAAGCAAGGCTTTGCTTTGCTTTGCTTTGTTTTTGCCATGAGCAGGAGGAGCGGAAGACTTAATTTTGGGGATGCTGATTTTGGGTTGCTGATGTTTGCTTTGAGAAAACTTTGTTTTATTGACTGGGTTTAGATTATGGTAGTACATTATATAGTGGGGAAAATACCAAATTCTAAAGGGGAGAAAATGTTGGATGTTAATCATGTTACTATTAACAAAAGCAGGCCACTGTAGAAGTCAATTAAATTTGATAGAGGAAAATAATTACAACCTAGACTTTTCATATAAAAATGCAGTTATAGAATAACAAAGACTTGTCCAAGTGACCAAGGTTTTTTCCCTTTCAAACAGTAAATTTTTAAAAGAGCTGGTACTGGAGGGAGACAGGAGCAAAGTAACAAAAGCGTATATATTTTGGGTAAGTCTGATAAAGTAAAATAAAATGTACCATTACATTAAGAGGAGCAGGAAACAAAAGGGAGACCAGTCCTGACGGTGGATTACACTAGGACTGAGGACCTGATTGAGTGTGCCACCGGCTTCAGTGACAGTAACCTCTGGCTGGACTGGGTGGCTCAAAATGCTAAAGAACAACATGTATCTGATTGTGTTGCCTGTGCTTCAACTAGACCACGTTTGTTCACGGAGCCCGCACCACTGTATCCAGAGGACAAGTGTGGCTATGTCTGCATGTTGCGGATGACTAGAGAAGCTGGTAACTGGACTATCTTGTCCAGCTTATTTCCCCTAATTCACAAGCAAACGCAAGTAGGACCATTCATGCCCAAACGAAACAACTACACATGCTTTAAATTCTCAACGGATACGGTAAAGTACAAGTTGGGAGAGATTGACCCAAGTTGGTGCTCTGTCACACTCACGGGGAGAACGACAAACAATGTAAGCCAAACGAACACTTTAATTGGAACATGGGCAAGAAGTGGGCTCCATTATTATTGTGGACGTAACACCCTTTTGGTTCGTGCCCATATGGGAAGTGAAGGGACGTGCGCAATGGTGCGACTCGGAGCTCCACTCATACTAATCGGGAACAAAGTAAAAGCCATACCACAACGCAACACGGCGAGACGTAAGAGACACATTTTGGCAAAGAGAGGGACACAGGGGATACATGCTTATGACCCCAGAATGAACTCGCCTACCTGGATTGACTCAATAGGAGTGCCCAGGGGAGTTCCAGATGAGTATAAACTAGTGGACCAAATAGCTTCAGGATTTGAACGTATGTTCATATGGATAACGCCAAATAAGAATATTGATCACATAAACTATGTTCATTATAATGTGCTGAGACTCTCTAACCTGACCAGAGATGCCATGGAGGGGTTCGCAGAACAGTTGGGTCCGACCTCGCTGATGGGAGTGCAAAATCGAATGGCCCTAGACATGTTGTTGGCAGAGAAAGGGGGCGTGTGTGCCATGTTTGGATCAGTGTGTTGTACCTTAATCCCCAACAACACTGCTCCAGATGGCTCAGTAACCCGAGCTCTGGAGGGGCTGAAAACTCTGTCTAAAACCATGCATGAGCACTCGGGAATTGACAATCCGCTGGACAGCTGGATTACCTCAGTGTTTGGGAAATGGAAGGGGTTTTTCATGTCTGCAATGTTTTCTACTGCCGCTTTTTAGGGATACTGATCACCTGCGGTTGTTGTCTCATTCCTTGCACAAGAGGACTGCTGGAAAAGGTAATAACGAGGGCAGTGGACCCCGGAACGGTGGTTCCGGTGGCCATGATGCCATTGATGGACTTAGAAGTGGCCGAATGGGCCGAGGAGTGAAACAACACGAAGTGTGGTGACCTTTCTTTTTTAGAGGTCAAGAGAGGGAATGTGGGAATAAAGAAAATACTTTACTGCTAAAATATAGCCTTCATCATTAACATTGCATTAAAATGTTTATTAAAGCTACTGGCATTAGACTAAAACTTTTATTAAAGGTGCAGCTATAATCATTGTATACACACATTGCATATTGTGATCATGAAAGGTCTTAAGCTTCGTTTGGCGCGATGTCCCGATGATCTGTTGTGTAAGTGACTTGGAGCAGCAGAAGGCTAAACCACATACAAGCTTACAAAAACAAATGATTTAAACATAGGCCAGGCCGAGGGCCTGGAATTCATTTAGCTTCTAACTGCATTTGAGCTTGCCTAGTAACAAGTGACAGAAGAAGAGTCAAGAAATTGTAAGTCCCCAGGAATCATCTGGAAGGTGAAACAAATTGCCATGTATGGAAGAATGTGACAGAAAGAGGAACGTCTCTGTCTGTTTTTATGCTGATATGGTGATGGTGTATATCTTACCCTGCGTGTGTTTAATAAAATTAAAAGTGTTGCTCACACACATAAAGAACATTGAGATTAAGTAAATTAAGATTAAGTAAATTAAGATTAAGTAAAGTTAATATAAATGATAGAGCCCAGAACATGATATTTTGAACCAACTTTGAATAATTAAGGGAACAATAGGTGAACACAGTAGATTGTTGAGGTGTAGCAGAGAGAGGCGTTTTGTTTTCTATTCTTTACAGGAGAAGATTTCAGGACCACAGCGACCACATTGGTGGCGAGAATCCTGGAAGCCCCAGACCGAACCAACCAGAGAAAGGGGAACCCCAAAAGAACCACAGAGCACAGAGAACCATAGTTCCAGAAAATGTGTTGTTTAGGAAATTAAAAGCTCGTTAGACACAGGTTAAATGTGAGCATAAAAATAATGAAGAGTAATGAGAGGGACTTTAGGAATAATTGCAGGATTTCTGTTATGTAAATTGCCCAAACACAGTGTTCAGGCCGGATATGCGCTACCTGTTAAAGGGGGCGAAGAAACCAGGACTAAGTTTTAAAGATGAAACTCTATAGAGGATGTATCCAAAGATTGACAAAATAATCTAGGACCTTTTACCAGAAAAAGTTAATGGTATCTGTTTAGAGTTTACAGTGAGCACTGAGGGAAGTCAGAAGTGTGGTTTAAATTGGGATTCTGGGTAAAAAAGGGGGTGTAGGAAGTAGATTTAGGACATTTCACATTTCACAGGTGCTGTCTTAGAGCTTGATTTATTTGTTGTGGATAGAAGTAATTATGACGGAATAATAAGGAAACATTGAAAACATACAACCCGTTGAGGGGACAGATAGGGTTGGGCAATTGAAAGGTTTCATTTTGTTTAGCATAATTTCTTTTGTTATATTTTAGCCTTTTAACATGAAAGTAAACTTAATGGGATAAATTAGGAATTATGTCGTGTTTCTTAGGAAACACGAAAAGGAGGAGAACTGTCCTGTAATTAATATATTCTAAGTGCTTATTTTATGATTATATTGTTTTATGTACTTTAATAAAGAAGGTTTGTAAAGCAAGGCCACTTTTGACTCACAAACTAAGTGCTCAGCCAGACTGAAAAACAGGAAGTTAGTGTAGAAATATACAAGCATATTAATAAATACAGGAAGCCAGTCAAAAAAGAGGAAATAGTAACATATAAGGAGTTGTTGAAACTGTGTGATGTGTAAAGTACCAAAATAACACCTATATGAGACACATTTTTAGATTCTAATGTTAGAGATCCTGCAACTGCCGAGACCTCTTCCCTCTGACCCCTCCCCAAACCCTCAAACCCTCCTACCCACCTCGACATACAAACTCTGTGTGGCTTCACGTGTTCTGTTGATGTTTACATGATCAAAATAACTTGAACACAAACACAAACAAACAAAGAGGAAGACCACACCGGAAGGTAAAAACTACAAGTCCCAGCATCCTCTGTGTTTAGGGAGCAGCAGTGAAAGTGAAAGTATTGAGCCTCCGTTCAGAGCAGCAGGAGGAGGAAGGTGGAGCTGAGGCAGGTGAGTGTTAACATGAATATGTTTCTTCTTATGACATAAAATAATTCCACGCTGTTCGTGTCTGTGGGTGAAATGTGAGGCCGGTCGGCTCCTCTGAGCGCTGGTTTCCTGTAAGTAGAGAGGAAGTGAGTTTAGCTGAGCCTCCGTTTAGTGTGAGAGAGCAGGAGGAGAGTGAGAGCTGTGCTGAGGCAGGGTGAGTGTTAACACCGCTCTGACATTACTGTGTCTCTGTGGCGGGAACAACAGGCTCCGTCAGTGGAGGCAAAAATAATCAGACTTTGGTTTTTCAAAGGAAACAACTTTATGTCGGAAGTTCCCGCACGCTCATTGGATAACAATGTGTCAATCTCAAGCTATTAGCCAATGAGCGTGCGGATTCACAGAAAGCCCCGCCTTTATCACGGGACTTTAAAAACTACAATGGCGACAGAAACTCCGTGAGTGGAGTTCAGGGTGACGTTATGAAACTGTGACGTTTGAGCTACTTCCTGTTCTCAGTCCCAGCGTCCTGATCACCGAGGTTTCTGTTGCTCTGATATCTGATATTGATTATATTCAATTTATTTATTTATTTCACACGTGGTTCAACAGTGTTTCGTTTCCTACATACAGATCCTCCTTCCCATTAATATAACACTGCACCCATGGGTGAAAAGGAGCAATCTAATTATTCTTACAAGAGGGCGCCAACAACCAAAAAATCCCTCTAACATGTATCTTTATGTAACAATACAAAACTAAACAACAAATCAGGATGAGTGTTAACACCAGGACTTTAGAGGGAAGAAGAGTCACAGCTCAGCATGTTGTTGACGGGTTGTTGTTCAATTGGGGGAAGACATCTGAATCATTGCAGGGGGAATGGCTTTCACAACTTTAATGAATTTACTCTGAGTACATGATATGCCATAATTATCTCTGAATTTATTATATGTTAACACATTTCCATCATTGTCTAAAAGGTGTAAAACCGTCCAAATTTCATGATCCATCCAATACTTATAAAAGCTGGATTTTCTTTTATCGTATACATCTGTTGTTCCAAATCAAATTTGTATGTGGAGAAAAAATATGCTTGTATATCATTTTCCAGTACTGGAGAACCTGTTTGTGAAAATTGGATAATTTAATTGGTAATTTGGAAATTTCAAAGTCGCACTTTAAAAGAAATTCAGTGCTTCTCGAAAATTACTTTGGGGAAATAAAACCAAAATACCGTTTGAATTATTGTTTCAATGTCGTTGCTAACATTTCATTACTAATGATTTCATTAATAGTTTTGAAGAAAAACTCTTTTATTTCTATCCAGAAGAATTTATAAAAGATTGCAGTCAAGCCGTCCTGACCAGGAGCTTTGTCCATTTTCATTTTTTTTTAAGCTTGATCTCAGTCATCCAGTGATATATCAGAATCACAAATTTATCTGAATACAGAATCGATTTTTGGAGTATAAGGTTCAATCTGATCAAAAAAACTTAATGAATCAGTAATTAAATATTTTGAGGAGTATAAATTTGAGTAAAATTTATGTTTTTCTTCCACTATAGTCTTATGATTTGTGCATTCCTCCCCATTTACGATTAATGTATTAATAATAATAATGAAATACTTAATTAAAATGGGAAATAAATAATTAAATAAATATTTTTTGACACATTTAATTAATTAATTATTTATTTCACGTTTTAATTAATTATTGCCACATTTAAATAATTATTTAATGGTGTATTTAATTCATTCATTTTGGCACAGTTGACTCCTTCAGGTCTCACCATAAATTTATTTTATCTGTCAACCTCACTCATCAAACCCAGGGGTTAAACCCAGGGTTAACGCTGATCGAGTCAGAACCAATGCTTTGGCCTGGTGGCCATTGTTTTTAGAAGACGTTACTGCACACCAACAACTGCCATGTGGAAACTAACAGAACTGAACTTTGAAAAACCTGTTTGTGTGTCACCAAATACCGTTTTAATATTTTTTAGCCGAGAATGTAGCGGTTTAATCTTCAGATGTCTGGTCGGTTTGTCAAGATACAACTTCATTGCAAAAGTGCTTTTGGAGATGTCTGCCCAGCCCAGTCTCACGGCAAAGGGTGGGACAGACCTGCTCGCCTCGCAAGCAATCGAGCTGTTATTACCACCGACAAAGCGCAGGCCCCGGTACAGAGCTGTAATAACCCCCGCTGTACACTGACTTCATTTACTGAGGTTATATTTATTGAGTTTTTATTTCCTGATGTTCGTATGTGTCATACGTGTTCCAGTCGCCAATTCTGAATTATAACTAACATTAAAAACATGTTTAAGGAGGAGAGAGAGCAAAAAAGATTCGATTAACATCTGATGTTTGGGTTTTTGTTCAGTAATCAGCGTGACCTGATAAACGCATAAAAGAAATAACGTTGGTGTTTCCGTCATGTAGTAACTGTTAGGTTTAACTGTACAAAGGAGGTTCGACACTATGAAACACATACAGACTTCATGATGTTCGCCTCATTTTTTTATTGTGAATATTAATCATGAGGGTAAACGGCCCTGATTCCTGCTGTGATTGATCAACAGTCACAGAAATGTAGACTTGTAGTTATTACTGCAGTATGGTCACAGCAGATACTGATAAACATGTATTATGAGGATGGATGATCAAGTTTCTCACTCTCTCCTTTAAATCTCAGTTTTTTTCTTCTTCACAGTTTATCTGTTAATTTATTAATGAATAACACTGAAAGAGTTTCTGTTATATTTCCCCTTGAACATCACCTTATTAGGGCGGCATTAGGAAATAGCCCCCCTCCAAATAATGAATAAATGAATGATGATAATAATAAAATGATTAAAAAGCAGAGCTCAGAGTGGTAGAATGGTCAAACATGGATCCACGGGTGGTTCAACTGCATTTGGTGACGTGACTAAAGCAAATCTTTCAAATAATCCCACCATCAACGGGATGTTATCTCCTTTACTACGGTTACTTTACTTGGTCACAGTGTGAATTTCTTTGAAATGAACCAAATTCTTTTATTTGTTGGTTGTTGCATATTTAAGCTCTACAGTCAGGAAAGGAGGAGATGAGGCCTTAACAATGTTGGGTTGTAGCTGTGGTTCAGGTTAGAGTGAGTGTCCATGGAATAAATGTAAGTCAGTGAACTGGAAACATGACTGTGTTCAAACTTTGTTTTCCTTTTTGTAATGAGTCTAATCAAAGGTGTACAGAAGTATCTCCACTTTGACTTTTCTGTGTCACCATCAGAGCTTCTGCACAGTGTGTTTCTGGGGCAGATAACATTGCAGCATTATGGAGACATTATGGAGACAAAAAGAAAAGCGTCTGGATTTCTTTAAGTTAAAAGAAATCCAGACGCTTTTCTTGGACTGTTGGTTTCAGTGTTTAGTCTCATTCACACACTCCCTCAGACTCTTCACACACACTGATTTGCTGACATAAACACACTCCTGTGTGCTTTCTTGGCTTCACACACACACTGAGGACCATCTACAGACTGTGAGCTCCGTCTTCTTTGTCTTTGGAGCCGAACTCTGACAAAGTTAGGAACAAAACTTTCTCCAGCGTGTGAACTTTCCTCCTAGACTCAGTCTGAGCAGTCAGACCACATATTTCTAAAGCAGCACATGAAGGTGTGGCTCACACACACACAGGTGAAGGAAACAGCTGCAGTATTAAAAACTGCTTCACTGTCTGCAAATATATGAAGTGATTGTTTATTTCAGGCTGTAAAAACCTTATTTATCCTCCATTACAATCCTGCATTCAGAGTATTACTTCTGTTATATTAGTACATGTATTTTATTCTGATGAACACATGAAATTCTGAGCTGGATTGAATCCATTGAATCAGAGTCCAGGACTCAGACTAAACACACTGAATGTGTCCTGAGCTCGGCCGCTGTTCCACAGTAACTGCTGTCAGAGTCACTGTTACTGAGTTAGCTTAGCTAGCAGAGCAGCTAGCAGTTAGAGTATGAACTCTGTAAGCAGTCACCTCGGTCCTGGACATTGTTACTGACATAAAGCTGCTCTCTGCAGCCATGTTTGACCTGCTGCTTTGTAGGACTACAGTAATGGAGGATTTGGAGGCTGAACTCGGCTCTGTGACACTTTTTGTAGTGAACTGATCAGAGCCGTGCAGAGAGGTTTAAAGGGGCGGGTGCTCAAAGTTAAAAAGGGGCACATTGAACCAGGCTGAATAACAACAACACACATTCATCAAGAATCTAATATGGGCAACAAGGCAAAGCAAACGTAGCCGATGCTAGAGCTAAAATAATAAAGCAATGAGGAGGGGGAAGTAATAAATATGAAATAATGTATTTATGATTCCATTTGTTTCACTATCCACTCTGTGCAGGGGCAAAGCTTATTACATTTTTAAACTGTAGAGATACAATAATTTTACTGCTGTATAATCCAAATTTTGTCTTATTTTAAAATATAAATCTAATATAATCTGCATCTTTATGTATGTTCTTTAAAATACAGCGTGTGTTTTTTTAAATATTATAATTATAATAATGCATAATTATGTGGACATGCATATTAGATCGTTTTTTAGTGAAATATAATCCCTCCAGAAAGGCAGGAAAAGCCCGGAAACTTACTTTAAAAATAAATATGTTCCCTAAAACGGTGACAGAGCTACAGACCCATGACAGCCTTACACAGGTAGCCAGCAGCTATGACCAGCACTACTTGTGCAGTTAATAAAAGGACAGGTAATGTTTGTCACGCTGTTGCACACACAGGACGCTCGTTTGTTTCAACATACCAACGTGTACGTAATAAGCTAATACTCCTGTGTGCTATACACTACAGTGTACGCTGTACACCTACTTACTGGTTTTGTCGCATCAGTCTGTGTCTCTGAGTTAACTTGTGTTTCTCCTACAGCTCCGGACCGCAAAAAATGCGCGTGCTCTTTGTGAGCTCGTTCCCGGCTCGTAACCAGCGCGTTCTGCCATCAAGGGCAATCATTGGTTAAATGTGATCATGTGACTGATGCAAGCCAGATCCTTTTATTTAGCAAAACTGTGATTAATAGTTAAATATTATTGTTGAGGGGCACCGACAGGACTCCGCACGCACACACACATAAAAAAAAAAAATTAATAATATTTTTTTTTAAAAGTTGCCTCAACAAAAGGGCACTTTGGGCACCCATCAGGAAAGGGGCGGGTGCTCAAGCCCCTCTAGCCCCCCCCTCTGCACGTGCCTGGAACTGATGAAAGCTGCGTCTCAGATGGATGTTAGTCCAACACATCAGACACGACCTCTGCAGCTCTCAGTTAATGTGGACATGAATGATTTGTGTTTCCTCTGCAGGTGAAGGTAGAAAGTGTGTGTGAGCTGATGTGAATTGAGCAGCATGGATCAGTGTGAGGACAGAGAGGAGGGAGTCCCTCCCTCTAAAACCACTCTGTGTGGGGAACATGAGAGCCAGACCAAAGCTCAGAGGTGAGATGACCATCTCTAACTGTGCATGACTCTTCTCCATGTCACAGCTCAGCACTCACATCACTGCTCCATCATTATTCACAGGAACCAGCCTAGACCTCCACCCAGAAGTGTGTCCTGTAAGAGTGACACATCTAAAGATGTCATCATTGAGTTTAAAGTCTCTGCTGCAGAGAGGTGAGCTGTTAGTAACAAGAACTCTCTGATTTAAATGATTTTGATGTTTCCTGGTTTCAAAAATGCATCTCTGTAGCAGAGCAGTGTCTCCAAGGACACACAGGCTCAGCTGGAACTGTCAGTTTATCTGGTTTTAAGACACATTTGGAAACAATTGGCTGTTTTTAACTATGTATTTTAATCAGAGGTGTAAATTTAGACCTCACACATTTGGATCCTAAACTATGATAGAAACAGCTGCTAGCTTGACTTTGATACGCTGCTCTAGAAAGCAAACAAAGGTTTGTGCAGCTCCTCTTCAGAAAACTGTTCAGAGAGCAGCTGCTGTATTAGACAAAGGCTCGTCGTGTGAGCCCAGATGTGTGTAACAGCTGGATGAAAGAGAACCATCACAGTCACGTCTCCATCCCGCCTTTATTAATGAACTTCCTGTTGCTTGCAGATGACAGGAACACAAAGTGTTTGTGCCACGTGATGCTGCAGGATTTGTTAACATGTCCATGATGGTAACATCTCCTCGTCTAACTGCAAACACATGAGCGCTCCTAACGGCAGCTATCACAGCCACACAGGCAGACTGTGTCTCACTGTTGCATTCAGGGACATTTGTTTTCCTGTAAAAAGCTGAACTCTAATCTAAGAGGACTGTTACTGACAGGAAACAGCTGCATTATCTGCAGTCTGTGTGATCACAGCTGCTTCAATCACTTCATCAGAGAATTGATCATTGAATAAAACATGTTTGTGTCTGCAGAGGTCAGAGGTCACAGTCTGCAGGATCCAGCTGTCCGTCTGTGAGGAGTGACTGGTCCAAAGGTCACCCTCCATTCTTCAGTGATGAACCTGGACCAACGAGGTCAGAGACCTGTGATAAGCTCCTTTACATTTTTGTGTTTTCCTGGATAAATATGACCAAAGATTCATTAAAAAGATAAAAATATTAGACTTTGTCCTGTAGCGCTGTGTGGCAGGCAGGATTGGACCCAAACACAACAGGATGAAGTTAAAGAGGCAGCTTTATTTCAGCTGTGAACATGCAAACAGCAGAAATAAGAAAACATAACTGTAGGTTTGCAGTGAATGAAGCCTCAGCTCGACGCTCCACTTTGTCCCTCTTTTCCTTCTCCAAACAGCCACATCAGGAGGCTTTGATGGAGTTTTAAATTATTTAATTACAAATGTCCAAAGATGGGTTCAGGATACCTGAATCCACAATTATTAAAGCTAAAATAGTTCACAGGGTTTGGACTTTGTTAGGTGACGAGAGAACATCAAAGTGTTTTTTATCTTTAAACAGTATTTTTATCACTTCAGTTGCTCTCACAGCCCTGTTTGTTATTTTACCAGAGCTCTTATGTTTCACTCAGTGCTCCCACCAAACACCTTGGAGGACACATTAGTGTGATTTAGATTTTATTGGTGTAAACACCAGTCACACAAGCTAACCCATGGAGGCAGCAGCAGGCTTTGTGTTTGGTAAAGTCTGTTGGCTTAAACTAAGAGAGTTTAGTTTGTTAGCACAAAGAGCTGTCAGCTAAAGCCCCGAATGCACTTTGAATACAGATGAACTGAGAAAAACACTTTAAATACAGCAAACAGTCAAACTGACAACATTTTGGCTTTTCATACAGTGTTCAGTAACAGAATGAGAAGAAAGCCACTGCACATGAAACAAGGTGCTCGTAGTGTTTGTTTACTGTGTTTGTGCCACAATGTCAGATCAGTTGTAGATTCACATGCAGACTTGTCCAGTGAAACCAATGCAAGTACTGCAGTACAGAGCAAAGACTATGCAAGCCAGGAGAGCTCTCCAACTTTCTGAAAGGAAATATCAGGATATTTGAGTGATAAGAAAAAGTGGATCATGCAACAATGTCCCTCAGCACTGGACTGGGACAAAAAATCGGCCCGGGCATTTTGCCTAGAGACCGGCCCACCAGGTATTATAGGAAAAACCATAAAGCCTTTGAATGAAAACAAACACTGTTGTCACAGTGATGTACACTGTCTTGTTGGTATATATGTATCAATCTAATAAACCTAAACCTACACCATCCTCCCTATTCTGGTATTCTAAACAATACCCAAAAGTAGACTGCTTGGTCAAGTTAACCTCCTGAACTATCTACAACACATGGTGAAAACCTGAAATTAAGACAGAGGAGACTAGAGGTGAGACATGATCATTACTGATTACTGATGACAGATTTAGATATATTTTCATAAACCATTCATTTGCCACATCAATAAACAGCATGGCAGGGCAAATATTTTTTCTAACATGGCAACCTTTAAAAAGTGAAAGGAGAAAGAAGTTGACAGGTGAGAAAGAATATAACTTAATTGACTTTTTGATGGCATTTTACACACAGTACTGGTACAGAATCTAGAAAGTTTGGGAAAATACTGGCATCATATACAGTACTTTGCTACTTCTGAAGAAATTATGTTGGGACCCTAAAAAAATTACTATGTACAATAATGGATTTCTATACATTTTATATCAGATGAAAATGTTTGTTGTAAGATTCAGATAATTATTTGTTAAAAGCGAGAAATGAGAATAAGAAAGAAAAGTATTTCTTTGTGCCCCCCTTTCCCTGTTAATGCCCTACCTGGCCCCCCTGGAAAAACTTTGCTAGATCGGCCCCTGCACAGTTTTCAGCTGTCAGCTACTTAGAAAAGGATCTTGCTGTTATTTGTCTCTCAGAAACAGTTCATAACTTCCCTTCAACTCATCCATGTCACCTAAAAGGTAAACTTGTTTCTCCATCACCTGTTCAACTCTGATGATTCAGTAAGGACATCTCCTGGTTTCATCTTCATGTTTCCCTCTCACCACATATCCAAACCGATATCATGACCAGCAGCTTTACAGCTCTGGCTCCAGCAAACATCAGCTGATACTAGAAATTAATATTAAATAAATTCTAACAACAGCTGATCAAGCTTAAACATGCTGCTGTTGTTTAGCACGACATCTGCTGGTTTCTTCTTTCTGGCGCAAAGTGAGCGATAAACAAACAAGAGAGAAAAGCCGATCAGCTGATCATTGATCAGTTTCATGATTGAAGTAGAAACAGGAGAGGGAGGGGGAGAGAATGAGAGAAGAAGAGGCAAACGGACTGCAACTTCAGAAAACACTTGCAAAGAGAAAAATGCTGCAAAAAGAAAAACACCTGCAAAAAGAAAAACACTTGCAGAAAGATATATGCTGCAAAAAGAAAAATGCTCCAAAAAGAAAAACGCTGCGAAAAGAAAAACGCTGCGAAAAGAAAAGTGCTGCAAAAAAGAAAAACGCTGCAAAAAGAAAAACGCTGCAAAAGCACACACAACACAATGGATAACAATAACCGGACGGACCAGTGGCACGAACCAAAACATGCTACCAAGTGCACTGGGACTGGGAGACACTTCAAAGAATTGGAAGTGGAGCGGCCAAAGAGTAAAATTTCAAAAGTAAGTTCTGAATATTTTGTCACTTATTTATGTGCAAATGTTTAATAACAAAGAACATTAAAACATTACTGTTGGCCACATGCCGGCAAAGTTATGTGACATTAGCCCGCTGGGGGTCAAACTCTGGTAATTGGTGATTCTGTTCTCAGACATGTGAAGCTAGAGACACCGGCAAACATAGTCAATTGTCTTCCAGGGGCCAGAGCAGGCGACATTGAAGGAAATTTAAAACTGCTGGCTAAGGGTAAACGTAAATTCAATAAAATCATAATTCACGTCGGCAGTAATGACACCCGGTTACGCCAATCGGAGGTCACTAAAATCAATATTGAATCGGTGTGTAACTTTGCCAAAACAATGTCGGACTCTGTAGTTTTCTCTGGTCCCCTCCCCAATCAGAGCAGGAGTGACATGTTTAGCCGCATGTTCTCCTTAAATTGCTGGCTGTCTGAGTGGTGTCCCAGAAACGATGTGGGCTTCATAGATAATTGGCAAACCTTCTGGAGGAAACCTGGTCTTGTTAGGAGAGATGGCATCCATCCCACTTTGGATGGAGCAGCTCTCATTTCTAGAAATATTGACAAATTTATTAAACCCCTCAAAACATGACTATCCAGAGTTGGGACCAGGAAGCAGAGTTGCAGTCTTACACGCCTCTCTGCAGCTTCTCTCCTCCTGCTACCCCCCCAAAAACCCATCTCCATAGAGACTGTGTCTGCTTCCAAAAAGACAAAAAACAAACTAAAAACCAGCAACAAACAACTTAAACAATCACAAAGAAAGAACAATACAGTATCCACATCTGAACCAAAGAGTAAAACAGTGAAATGTGGATTATTAAATATTAGGTCTCTCTCCTCCAAGTCTCTGTTAGTACATGACTTAATAATTGATCAACAAATTGATTTAGTCTGCCTTACAGAAACCTGGTTGCAGCAGGATGATTATGTTAGTTTAAATGAATCAACACCCCCGAGTCATTCTAACTACCAGAAATCTCGAAGCACAGGTCGAGGGGGCGGTGTGGCAGCAATTTTTCACACCAGTCTATTAATTAATGAAAGACCAAGACAGACTTTTAATTCATTTGAAAGCCTGATGCTTAACATTGTCCACCCCAGCTGTGAAACTCAGAAACCAGTCTTACTTGTTATCATCTATCGTCCACCTGGGCCTTACACAGAGTTTCTGTCTGATTTCTCAGACTTTATATCTAATTTAGTTCTGAGCTCAGATAAAATAATTATTGTGGGTGATTTTAACATCCATGTAGATGCTAAAAATGACAGCCTCAACATGGCATTTAATCTGTTGTTAGACTCAATTGGTTTCTCTCAAAATGTAAAAGAACCCACCCACCACTTTAATCACACTCTAGATCTTGTTTTAACATATGGCATAGAAACTGAACATTTAACAGTGTTTCCTGAAAACCCTCTCCTGTCTGATCATTTCTTGATAACATTTACATTTACAATAATTGATTACGCAGCAGTGGAGAGTGGACTTTATCAAAGTAGATGTCTTTCTGAAAGCGCTGTAACTAAGTTTAAGAATATAATCCAGCCACTGTTATCATCGTCAATGCCCTGTACCAACACAGAGCAGAGCAGCTATCTGAACGCTACCCCAACAGAGGTCGATTATCTTGTTAATAATTTCACCTCCTCACTACGTACGACTCTGGATACTGTAGCTCCAGTGAAAACTAATGTCTCTAATCAGAAGTACCTGACCCCGTGGTATAATTCTCAAACACGTACCCTAAAGCAGATGACTCGTAATCTGGAGAGGAAATGGCGTGTCACAAATTTAGAGGATCATCATTTAGCCTGGAGAAATAGTTTGTTGCTTTATAAGAAAGCCCTCCGCAAAGCCAGAACAGCTTACTACTCATCACTGATTGAAGAAAATAAGAACAACCCCAGGTTTCTCTTCAGCACTGTAGCCAGGCTGACAAAAAGTCAGAGCTCTTTTGAGCCAACCATCCCTTTAACGTTAACTAGTGATGACTTCATGAACTTCTTCACAAATAAAATTTTTATCATTAGAGAAAAAATTACCAATAATCATCCCACAGATGTAATATTATCTACAGCTACTCTTAGTTCCATTGATGTTAAGTTAGACTCTTTTTCTCCAATCGATCTTTCTGAGTTAACTTCAATAATTACTTCCTCCAAACCATCAACGTGTCTTTTAGACCCCATTCCTACAAAACTGCTCAAAGATGTTCTGCCATTGATTAATTCTTCGATCTTATATATGATCAACCTATCTCTAATAATCGGCTACCTACCACAGGACTTCAAGGTGGCTGCAGTTAAACCTTTACTCAAAAAGCCATCTCTAGACCCAGCAGTCTTAGCTAATTATAGGCCAATCTCCAACCTTCCTTTCATATCAAAAATCCTTGAAAGAGTAGTTGTCAAACAGCTAACAGATCATCTGCAGAGGAATGGTTTATTTGAAGAGTTTCAGTCAGGTTTCAGAGTTCATCACAGCACAGAAACAGCTTTAGTGAAGGTTACAAATGATCTTCTTATGGCCTCTGACAGTGGACTCATCTCTGTGCTTGTCCTTCTTGACCTTAGTGCAGCATTCGATACTGTTGACCATAATATTCTATTAGAGCGATTAGAACATGCTGTAGGTATTACAGGTATTGCACTGCAGTGGTTTGTATCATATCTATCTAATAGACTCCAATTTGTGCATGTAAATGGAGAGTCCTCTTCACACACTGAGGTTAATTATGGAGTTCCACAGGGTTCGGTGCTAGGACCAATTCTGTTTACATTATACATGCTTCCCCTAGGCAGCATCATTAGAAGACATAGCATACATTTTCACTGCTATGCAGATGACACCCAGCTCTATCTGTCCATGAAGCCAGATAACACACACCAATTAGTTAAACTGCAGGAATGTCTTAAAGACATAAAGACTTGGATGGCCACTAACTTTCTGCTTCTTAACTCAGATAAAACTGAGGTCATTGTACTCGGCGCTGAAAAGCTTAGAAATATGGTATCTAACCAGATTCTTACTCTGGATGGCATTACCTTGGCCTCCAGTAACACTGTGAGGAACCTTGGAGTCATTTTTGACCAGGATATGTCCTTCAACGCACATATTAAACAAATATGTAAGACTGCGTTCTTCCATTTGCGCAACATCTCTAAAATTAGAAATATCCTGTCTCAGAGTGACGCTGAAAAACTAGTTCATGCATTTATTACTTCCAGGCTAGACTAATGCAATTCATTATTATCAGGATGTCCAAAAAACTCACTGAAAAGCCTTCAGTTAATCCAAAATGCTGCAGCAAGAGTACTGACAGGGACTAGAAAGAGAGAGCATATTTCTCCTGTTTTGGCTTCCCTTCATTGGCTTCCTGTTAAATCCAGAATTGAATTCAAAATCCTGCTCCTCACATACAATTCAATTCAATTCAATTCAATTTTATTTATATAGCACCAAATCACAACAAATGTCGCCTCAAGGCACTTTATAGATACAGAGAAAAGCCCAACAATCATATGACCCCCTATGAGCAAGCACTTTGGCGACAGTGGGAAGGAAAAACTCCCTTTTAACAGGAAGAAACCTCCGGCAGAACCAGGCTCAGGGAGGGGCGGCCATCTGCTGCGACCGGTTGGGGTGAGAGAAGGAAGACAGGATAAAGACATGCTGTGGAAGAGAGACAGAGATTAATAACAGATACGATTCAATACAGAGAGGTCTGTTAATACATAGTGAGTGAGAAAGGTGACTGGAAAGGAAAAACTCAATGCATCATGGGAATCCCCCGGCAGCCTACATCTATTGCAGCATAACTAAGGGAGGATTCAGGGTCACCTGGTCCAGCCCTAACTATATGCTTTAGCAAAAAGGAAAGTTTTAAGCCTAATCTTAAAAGTAGAGATAGTGTCTGTCTCCCGAATCCAAACTGGAAGCTGGTTCCACAGAAGAGGGGCCTGAAATCTGAATCTCTGTCTCTCTTCCACAGCATGTCTTTATCCTGTCTTCCTTCTCTCACCCCAACCGGTCGCAGCAGATGGCCGCCCCTCCCTGAGCCTGGTTCTGCCGGAGGTTTCTTCCTGTTAAAAGGGAGTTTTTCCTTCCCACTGTCGCCAAAGTGCTTGCTCATAGGGGGTCATATGATTGTTGGGCTTTTCTCTGTATCTATGAAGCGCCTTGAGGCGACATTTGTTGTGATTTGGCGCTATATAAATAAAATTGAATTGAATTGAATTGAATTGAATTGAATTAGCGATGTTTGTACTTTCCGCGTTTACTTTGTTTTAAAGCCTTTACTTTATAGGCCGTTCGATAGTTGACCTTAATCTTACAGAGAATCTGATGATTTTGTGGATAATTAAAGTCAGTCATATATCCACAAACACAACAAGCTTAAAATCAGTGATGCTGCTCGGTTTGCAGTACTGAATATCACGGCACAAGCAGGATTCACTGCACTGTTAATGTTAGCTATGTTATATTGCTGCCTCTGTTCGGTGGTGTCGAGCCAAACGGACTTTAACGTGTGTTTGAACGAGCTGACGGTTCACTCGTTAAGCTGAAAGAAAGATGCTTTAATCACAGGAGTCACATATGTGTCCACTGTACCATTGGGGAACTCTTCTTTTTTAGCACTCGTAATTAGGGCTGGGTATCGTCACTGATTTCTAGAATTGATTCAATTCCGATTCACAAGGTCCCGATTAGATTCAATTCGATTCGATTCAATTTCGATTTGATTTGATTCAATTCGATTTGAATCTGGGAAATTTTGACAGTCAGAAATATTATAATTCAGATCAGTGTATTTACATATTTTTGTATCTATAAAAAGGAAGCTGACACACGCAAGACTTTATCAAAGGTGTGAGCATCACAGCAGATGCCTTTGTGTCAAAGTAGCTGAAGATAAAACACAGAAAAACATGAATGTTTTCCTGGCCTGGGATTTTATAAAAAATATTGTGTAGTACATCAAAAACAAAAGAAAACCATTAATCAACATATAAACGTTACCTCTGACGTTACAGCGGTTTTATTAGAGACACGGCTAAGCGTTTTGCATTTTGCATAATTTTAGAAAGTTTAAATTTGTTCTGTATTGAACAGCAGAAATTAGGTTTTCTGTTCGGAAGTATGTAAAACGGGAAAAAAAAATAGCGACCGAGAGCGCTGTAAGAGTGGTAGACTTGTGCGTAACATGCAAGCGAATAATGCAGAAAACAGATTTTTAGATGGGAAACTGTTCTTGAAGAGAGAGAGAGAGAGAGAGAGAGAGAGCTGTGCATGAAGTGTGATTTTATTGTGGTGGAAGCAAAACAGTAAAAGTCAGAGTGAATTCGTGACGATGTTTATGTGAAGCATAGTTTGGCTCTTCTTTTGCTGCTGGTTCGGTCAATATTGTTTGGAGAGAGATAAAACCTACAGCTTTAGAATCAGCGCAAACATGACGTAAACACAAAGCGCGGACCCGCCGACAGATCAGAATCAGCGAGCTGTCGGCTTTCATCCCCGACCGTGTCCGTGCCGTCAGGTGAGAAAGGCGACATCTCACTGATTCTGATCCGCGGCTCTGCGCTGTGTGTTTACGTCTGTGCAGAATCCATGTTCCTGCTCTCATTTACTGTCTTAGCTGTTTGGTGGTTGTTGAAATTTTCACGAGAGATTCTGGCATTTCGGGCAAAATAAATTTATATGAAAAAATCGATTCAGGATTTTAATGAATCGATTTCATGTTATCCAAGCCAGAATCGATTTTAATCGATAAATCAATTATAAAAACCCACCCCTACTCGTAATAACACACAATCCTCCTTCTCTTGTGCTGTTTTGTAGCAGTGTCTACACCTGAGACTGTCACCTGTCTGTCTGTCCTGCACTCTCTCTCTGTTTCTTTCTCTCTGATTGTGTGAGCAGTCAGCAGTATGTGAGGAAGAGGAGGAGGAAGAGCCAGCAGCAGCTGACAGATGGAGAGAATAGACAAACTGTTCCCTGTTTGTGAAGGACTGCTAGAAAAGTTTAAAATAACTAATTGTCTGTCCTGAATCAGTCTTATTAGGTAATGTTCAAATAATTTTATCATCCCAGTGTTTTCAGTGTGGGAGAAAGTACTCAGGGCCTTTAAGTTACACACTATGAAAGGCAGAAACAAGTTTAATGTTCAGAAACCTAAAGTATGTATCAGCAGCAGAATGGAGCTAAAAATAAATGTTTGTTTCAGTTCTATGAAGCTTTGAGTATTTTGGATTAGTAGCACTGCTGTGTTTGTTGCATCATATTGCTGTAATTGTTTATATGCTTTATATATTCTGAGGTAAGTTGATCTATAGTGTTACATCATATTCTATAAGGATGTTATGTGTTTCTATACTTTCTGCCCAGTTTGACCCATTTAGCAGAGGTCAGCCAGTTTAAGGCTCTGATATCTATTCTGTATGACTTAAAGCAGTTATGACATGGTCTGATTTTCTCACCCAATAAAGGAATATTTCATATATCAGTCTACTCATTTCATACTCATTTCATACTCATTCTATCAGAAACAGTTTTCACAGCTTGTACATTTTCTTTTTACACATATATGTAAGCATTGAGCCAAATTTAGTAATGCCAACATATTAAAAGAACAATATTTGTCTCTTATACATCTATACTGTCACAGATACTTGTCTTTGAGTGAAGATTTACGGTAATAGGAAATATAAATAACTGCAACTTGAATCTTTACTGAAGCTCAGTATTTGACTCGGAGTTCAAACTCACTGCTGTAATAACTAATAATGATTAACATAATATTGGCCATATTATATTTACATTACCTAAGTGAGATGACTTTAGTCTCATGAACAACATTAGCTAATTTTTATTTACTAACTAATCTTAAATGACTGTTCAGTACAGAAATGAAGCCCAAAAATCATGTTTTACAGTCCTGTGGTCTCAGCCTCAGATACTTATCAAATCACACAAAGCTCATGTAAAAACAAATGTACAAAATATGTTGCTAGGATACCTGGGCAGTGTGACGGAGGCTAGACCGTCCCATTTCACAAGCCTACAAGCCTCGCACTTCCGGCCTCAGCGGTCTTTAAGTACGCGGCCCTTGAGGACCGTTAAGGCTGCGTACTTTAAGGCTGCAGACCCTGAATTGGGACACAACCCCTGAATTGGGATACAACCATACATACATGTTTTGGTTCGTGCAACTGGTCCGTCCGGTTATTGTCTCCCCATTTCCGTTGTGTTGTGTGTGCTTTTGCAGCGTTTTTCTTTTTGCAGCGTTTTTCTTTTTCCAGCATTTTTCTTTTGCAGCATTTTTCTTTTTGCAAGTGCTTTCTGAAGTTCTCAGGGCCACCGTACATCTCCCTTCATCTGGCCAATCCACCACCTTTCCATGTTTATACCATTACAAGAAAAAAAAAAAAAAAAAACATCGGCCCATAAAAACGAAAAATCACCATCGTCCCACCGGGCAAATGCCTGGTATGCCCGATGGCCAGTCCAGCTATGTTCAGCACACAAAACGATCAAAGCAGAATAAATATAATGTTTTAGAAAGGCCAATCAAACACTTACAGGGACCTGAAGAGAGAGAACCAACAAAATGTCATGGCTAACAGAGGAAGTCAAGCACAGACTGAGTTCTGACAAACAAAAAGTTGACAGTTTATCTACCAAAGGGGTGAACCACAGTGCTCTATATATGTACAGTAAGTTGGGGAGGGGAAAAGAGGGAAGGGAGTCCACACTCACTCCTCTTCAGTCACTCTTGTCCTGCTCTCCACTCACACAGCCACACACGGGAGTCACAGGTAAGCGTCTGTAACCAGGTCCGGGGAAATATATACTCAAAGTATACACAAAGTTAACCCAACTGGTGAATTTAGAGAGAGATTTCTTAGCAAGGAGCTGAGATCATGAACACAGGAGGGTCAATGTCCCAGCGATGAACTTCTCGATGCCGCAGCGTTAAATGGTTACCGGCAATCCCAGGTGACTCAGCAACAGGTGGTATAATCATCATAACTGTGTGGACCAAGAGCGAGAGGCCATTACAAGCTCAACACAGGCAGGCAAAACGCTAGCAGGAGAGAGCAAAACATAAAAAAAACCTGAAAAGCCATCATGAGCCAGCCAGAGAGACACAGAGTTTTATACTAGAAGAGAAACCTACTCATCTTGATCATGTTTGTTTAAATAGAGAAAATCAGAAGTCTCTGTGAGTCAGACCACGGCTCTACACGGACACTTCTAAGCTGCTTCAGAGTGAACTGACCCAGATAATCTGCACACAGCGGCTGTAAAACAGTGAAAGTCATAACTGTCTCTCCCTGATGAAAAGCCTTTATTGTGAAGTCAGGAAGTGTTGAGTTTGTATTCATCACTCAATGTTTAATGAGACAGGCAGACAGGAAGAGCAGCTCATTAGTGTTGATGAAATCAAAGGAACTGTGAGGAACTGCAGTTTGGTCACATCTGGATGTTTTTCACTGACAGTAAATGTTTTTAGTGATAAAGAAATGTGTTCACAGAGAGAGGAAGAGGAGTGGTGTTTGTGAGGAGGAGCAGCTGTCCTGCTGTGCGTTGTGTCAGGACGTCTTGAAGGATCCAGTCTCTACCAGCTGTAGACACTGGTTCTGCAGACAGTGCATCTCCCCATACTGGGACCAGACTGCTTCATCAGGAGACTCCTCCTGTCCCCAGTGTGGAGAAAGATCCAGAAGCAGAGCTGGACTGCAGACAGCCAGTCAGAGCAGCTGTGTACAAAGTAAGACTGAACATCTGTCTGCTGATGGACTCATTTCTGAAAACTGGACTTGTTGTGTTGTTCAGACTTTGAAGAGTTTTCTTTCTCTTTAGTCTCATTGTTTTTCTTTCTTTCAGCAGATGTTGGTCTGCAGGAGGAATTAGATGAACATAAGATCAGTCTGAGGAGGAGATGTGAAGGTGTGACTGAAGGAAGTGATGAAACAGGAAGTAGAACCCTCCTCAACAGGATCTACACTGAGCTCTACATCACAGAGGGACAGAGTGAAGAGGTTCATACCCAACATGAGGTTAGACAGCTGGAGACAGCTTCCAAGATGGACGCCCTCCATGACGCTCCAATCAGGTGCCAGGACATCTTTAAAGCCTTACCTGACCAACAGAGACCCATCAGAGTGGTTCTGACCAACGGCGTGGCTGGTGTTGGAAAAACCTTCTCAGTGCAGAAGTTCACTCTGGACTGGGCAGAGGGCTTGGAGAACCAACATGTCAGTGTGGTGGTTCTGCTTTCATTCAGGGAGCTGAACCTGATCAGAGATGAGCAGTACAGTCTTCTGGAGCTGCTCCATGTTTTCCATCCAACATTACAGAAGGTCTCAGCAGAGAAGCTGGCTGTCTCTCAGCTTTTGTTCATCTTTGACGGCCTGGATGAAAGCAGACTTTCATTGGATTTCACCAACAGGAAGCTGCTGTCTGATGTCACACAGAAGTCATCAGTCAGCCAGCTGCTGACAAACCTCATCCAGGGGAATCTGCTTCCCTCGGCTCTCGTCTGGATAACTTCCCGACCTGCAGCAGCCAATCACATCCCTCCTACGTGTGTTGACAGGCTAACAGAAGTACGAGGCTTCACTGATGCCCAGAAGGAGGAGTACTTCAGGAGGAGATTCAGTGATGAAGAGCTGTCCAGCAGAATCATCTCCCACATGAAGACATCCAGGAGCCTCCAAATCATGTGTAGTATCCCAGTCTTCTGCTGGATCACTGCTACAGTTCTGGAGCACATGTTGACTACAGAGCAGAGAGGAGAGCTGCCCAAGACCCTGACTGACATGTACTCACACTTCCTGCTGGTTCAGACAAAGAGGAAGAAGAACAAGTACCATGAGGGACATGAGACGAGTCCACAGGAGCTGACGGAGGCTGACAGGGAAGTTCTTCTGAAGCTGGGGAGGCTGGCGTTTGAACATCTGGAGAAAGGAAACATCATGTTCTACCAAGAAGACCTGGAGCAGTGTGGTCTGGATGTGACAGAGGCCTCGGTGTACTCAGGAGTTTGTACAGAGATCTTCAAAAGAGAGTGTGTGATCTTCCAGCAACCAGTCTACTGCTTTGTTCATCTGAGCATTCAGGAGTTTCTGGCTGCAGTCTACATGTTCCACTGTTTCACCAACAGGAAGACGGAGGTGGTAGAAGTGTTTCTAGGGAATTTCCGAGAAGAATACAAAAACTTTTTTTTTTTTAAGAACATGTTCAAATCTTATAGCTTTACATCAATGGATGTCTTTTTAACTAAAGTCATGTCTAAATCGCTCCAGAGTAAAAATGGCCACCTGGACCTGTTTGTTCGCTTCCTTCATGGCCTCTGTCTGGAGTCCAACCAGAGACTCTTAGTAGGTCTGCTGGGTCAGACAAAGATCAGTCCAGGAACAATCCAGAGAGTCATCAACAACCTGAAGGAGATGAACAGTGATGAAATCTCTCCTGACAGAAGCATCAACATCTTCCACTGTCTGATGGAGATGAATGATCTCTCAGTACATCAGGAGATCCAAGAGTTCCTGAAGTCAGAGAACAGATCAGAGAAGGAACTCTCTGAGATCCAATGCTCAGCTCTGGCCTTCATGCTGCAGATGTCAGAGGAGGTTCTGGATGAGTTTGACCTGCAGAAGTACAACACATCAGAGCGGGGACGACTGAGACTGATTCCAGCTGTGAGGAACTGCAGAAAGGCTGGGTGAGTCCAGATGTGATCATTAACATCATTGATCAGTGTAGGTTAGTAGTTTAATTTTGAAAATAAAATCAGATTGTAAGCACAAAGTGTTTGTGTCCGTACGCTGCAACCTTCCACACCATTCCTTTATTGTACAGACTCAGCAGCAGCTCCCAAATCCAAGAGTGGAGAACAGATTTGAAGTGTGTCACATCCATGCAGTCACAGCTGTTTCCACCATGTTTCCACTGATATTAATCCTGTTCAATGACAAGTTTCATATCAGTGAATATGTTCTTTAGGACGTCCACTGACATGTTTAAGTGTCCTGCTGGAAATCACTCAAATCATCCATGAAATCCATGAAAAATCCTTTTAGTGTTTCTAACTTCACCCTCTGTCCTCTCTCTCTCTCCATCCTCCTCACTGCTTCTTTCACTGATAATCACACAAACGTCGTATTCAGCTACAAAATAACACAAAAAATATCATCTGATGATCATTATTATAAGAGCAGGATCCATATTTGATATCAGAGTAACACACTGCTTGGTTATGTGCAGTCATCATCAGTGACTGTGGGTCAAACAGACGGTCTCTGATTGGTTGCTGACCTTGGTAATCTGTCCACTCTCACCTGTTTGTGTTTGCTCTCTCTTTGCTGTCTCCATCCTCTCTCTCCTTTCTCTCCCTCTCTGTCTTTGTACCGTCACTCAGGTCCAATGGATACAGTGACATTTACAATCCAATCAAAGACAAACTGATCCATGTCAGGTTATAACAATATTCAAAGTGAATACAGGCTGCTGCTGGACACAGACAGGTAACATCATTTTGACTTGCTGTTACCTGGATCTGGACTCATAAACACTGAAGCCCTGAACAGGAATACAAATCATTTTCTGCCAACTAGCGACACACCAGCAGATAATGGCTCAGAAAGCTAAAATGAGCCAAACATTTCTGTGTTTAGTTCCCCTGAAATCAGATCTGATATCAGCAGCTCTGAGTTCATTCATCATTATTGTCCAGTGATGAGATTTCTGCTCCGTTTGGTAACAGTCAGCAGGTTTTTCCTGCGTGTGGACGTGAACAGTCGTACCTGACAGCTGGTAGCAAACAGAGATCATCTTTCCAGCTGGAACTCTTCACTGAGCTGAACTCATTCAAAATGTTCTGGAGTCAGATTCAAAACAGGAAACAGTCCAAATGTGTGTGGATCAGATCTCAGTGACAGACTGTGGACATTATGGAAGCCTAAATGTGACACCATCTTCCTCCTTCATCTGCAGATTAAAGCCAAACAAAGATTCTCATTAAAAGTCTGCAGGTCTGAGAGAGACTCAATCGTTGTGTCATGTCAAACACAGTAAGAGGAGCTGAAGCACAGATGTGAAGAGCAGATTCATCAGATTATGACCTCACTCTGTTTTGTCTTCATATACATTCAGTCTGTGTTTATAATGCAGATTTTCTGCTTTTATAATAACACATTTCATATTTTCTATCATCACAGACTGACTCAGTGTCGACTCTCACAGTCTCACTGTGAAGTTGTGGCATCAGCTCTGAAGTCCAACCCCTCCCATCTGACAGAGCTGGACATGAGTAGAAATGATGACCTCCAGGATTCAGGTGTGAAGCTTCTGTGTGCTGGACTGGAGAGTCCAAACTGTCGGCTGGAGACTCTGAGGTGAGTTCACTGACTGCGTTTTCAGAAATGTTGTCTTTCCAAACGACTGAACAACAGTTTTTCCTTTTGGCTCCAAACAGAAGTGACAGACTTGAGCAGGGTTCATTTAAAGGCTGACAGAAGTGGAGTGGTGACGGGGAGATGTTTGACAGGACAGTGTTTCAGCCTCCACAGGTTCATGTTGTGCTCCATCAGTCAGTGAAGATGAAGTCAGTGCTGATGAGGCTGTAGAGTGTGTGAGGGATGTGAATGAGGATGATGAAGATCTGATGATAGCAGTTAAAAATAGGCTGCAGAGACTTTGAGCCACACAGGGCACACAGTGTGTGTACAAAACAGCTGAAATCATTATGGAGGCCTCACTGGAATATGGAAGCATCACAGTACAGCTTCAGTGAAGCATTAAAGTCTCTGATATGAGATGAGAAATGAAGCAGCCAGAGCTTTTTCATGATTGGAAATCCACTGTGACTGTGAGCTGCTGCTACAGCCTCCAGATTAGCCAGCAGCTCATCCTGCTCAACATTTTCTCACCAACTTTAATGGAAGTGTGATGTTTTCAGCTGGAGTGATGGTCAGGGTGGCCTCCCTCTCCTCTTCTTCTCCTCTTCCTCTTTCATTTGCAAAGCCACTTCTGCTGCTTTCATTCATTTGGAAGTCCTGTAGCTGAGTTTGGGAGAGACTAACAGCCTCGGCAGCAGAGGGGAGAAAGGCTGTAACACCACCACTTTACTCTGTTCTACCTGTCACATCATTTTATCAGGAAACAAATATGCTCATGTTTTTACTTTGTTTGGCTTGAAGAGCTAAACTGTAAGAAAATCACATGGTGCTTTTTCTCATTGTGTTGGTTTGTTTCCTGTCTCTTGGATGGAGCCCAGCTATGCGTGGCCCTTGGTCCTGTGGTCAGAGTGTGTGCTGGATAATCCGGCCCAGGATGAGGCCAAACTGACATGGGATGAAATGTCTGTCACATAATTGAGCTTAGTGTAGTTTCATTTCTGCACAAATTAATGTGCAGTAATGTAATACTGTAGACTTTCTTTGATACTGTGTCCAAAAGGAGCAGCTTTTACTTTGAAGGGGAGGCGTCTCTGTTTCCTCTTCAGGTTGGATGATGTAAGCAAATTGTGTGATGTTCTTTCAGTGTTGCACTTTGTAGACGCTCCCTGAGCACTGGTCTCACAGCCAGCTGCACGTAGAGACCAGTGTTGTTAGTCCAGGTCAGAAGATGACTTGTTGGAATGAAAATGAGCTTGTAGTTTGTCTGCTTTAATAATGTGACTGGAAAAAGGTGTTGGACTTCAAATATGTTCATTTCTTTCACACTTCACCTTTAAAAGTGAAGCCATGTGGTTCCTGGAATGAAAAACACAACTTTTTCAAGTCTTTGTCCTGTTTTTCTTTGTCACGGAAGCAAGATGGCGCCTGTGTTTGGCTGTGCAGCTGCCTCCGTCCGTGTGTTTGTTTACTTTATATGTTATGCAAGCGTTCTTGCTACGGTTTTGTCCGGTGTCATCTCCCTTCGGGTTTATGATCGCCATGCGTTACTGGCGATCAAATCTGCTATGGATAACTTTCAGAGTCAACGATACAACGTTGTTTTCCCACCGCCGCTTGAGCGCAACGCAGCACCCGGTTCACCTCCACTCTTGCCGGTCAGCTCAATTTTGCTTCAGACGCCTCGTCGGAGGAAACGGGAGAAGAGAGCCGGCTTTCTTGTCCTGCTCCGTCGTCTTCGGAAAGAGGCAGATCTTCGGGGGCTTTATTCCTGGGCTGCTAGCGGTAAGATCCGCTTGAGTCTTGTCGAAGCTGGATTAATCCCCTCAACCCACTGTGTTTACCACCCAAGCTTCCACCTAAAAGCATGGAAAGCAATGCCTCATCGCGGCAGGAACCCTGTTTTGCTGCGCAGCTTACCGCATAGTATGAACTCTGTTCCTGGAAACTCTACCCCTGTCCCGGTGGGTCGCATCGCAAAATGGATGTTAATTAATGCGCTCTCAATTGTCAACAAGTCTTATAGCTTAAATGATGTTTCTTTTAGTGATCATAAGTCAGTCTTTTTTAATGTATCGTTCAAGTCTCTTCCCCAAAGTTTTATTAGGCGCAGGCGCTTTATTGATGACTCTGTCATTTTAAAGTTTTCTTCTCTTTTTAATTTTAAACCTTCTTCTGACGAGGTTGACATCCTTATTAATTCTTTTAACGAACACTGTCTTGCCATTCTTAATCAGGTTGCTCCTTTCAAAACTATTCATTGCACTGTTAGTTCCTGCACACCATGATTAAATAATCAAACCCGAGGTCTTCGACGCTCCTGTCGAAAGCAGAGCATCTCTGGAAGTCCACTGGGCTGGTTGTCCATCGGGAACACTTCAAAAAACCTCTTCACTTATATAATGAGTCAGTTAAAGAGGCCAGGTCCTCTTACTTCAATAATCTCATAAATTGTCATAAAAATAACCCAAGAATTCTCTTTGATACTATCAACAGTATTGTTTCTCCTCCAACTCAGCATGCTGTGATACTTTCTGATGAAGACTGTAGCACTTTCCTCAATTACTTTGTGAATAAGGTGATGGACTTGAGATCCAAAATCTCCTCAAGTGCCTCCCCTTATGAAGATGCCCCTTGTTGTCATGGGTCATTTACTTCTTTTTCTCCAATCACACTCAATGACTTAATTGCAGTAATAGGTAAAATGAAATCCTCATCATGCTCCTTAGATATATTACCTCCCTCTGTCCTGTCTGGGACTCTCACCAGCATTGGTCCCACATTACTATCAATCATCAACAATTCACTGAGGCAAGGCTGTGTCCCGTCCTATTTTAAACATGCTGAGGTAACCCCTCTGTTAAAAAAACAGAATCTAGATCCTACCTCCCCTAGTAGTTATCTTCCTATTTCAAGATTGCCATTTATAAGTAAATTACTAGAAAAGATTGTAGAAAATCAGTTCAGGTCCTTACTATGCCGATTGCAGATTTTTGACCCTTTTCAGTCTGGCTTTCAAAAGCAGCACTCTACGGAGACCGCTCTCTTAAGGGTCTATAATGATCTACTAATGATTAGATTAGATGAAACTTTATTAATCCCTCGGGTGGGTTCCTCCAGGAAATTCAGTTAATGGCATCTGATGCAGGAAATTGTTCGGTGATCATTTTGCTATATCTTAGCGCAGCCTTCGATACTGTCGACCACAAAATCCTACTCAACAGGCTGAAGGTTCTGGCTGGTATATCTGGCACCGCCTTAGACTGGTTTTCTTCCTACTTATCAGACAGGACTTTTTCTGTTAGGACTGATAGGTTCTCCTCTAACACTGCTGCCCTAACCTGCGAGGTTCCACAAGGTTCAGTTTTGGGTCCATTATTATTTTCTTTTTATATGCTTCCTTTAGCTGGCATTATTCAGTCTTTTAGTGACCTGTCTTATCATTTCTATGCCGATGACATTCAGCTGTATATGTCCTTTAAGCCTCATCAGCTGGATAGGCTGTCCACCTTATTCCAGGCTTTAACTCAAATCTCTGATTGGCTTTCTAACAATTACCTTGTTTTAAACATGAACATGACAGAGACCATAATCATAGCTCCTCCTGATCTATATTCTAAAATCAGTCAGGTTCTTGCCCCTTTCTGTTCTTCTGCTAAGCGAAATATTCAAAATCTTGTATCTAATATTTGACTCTTCTTTGGGCCTTGACTCACACGTAAAATCTCTGTCTCGTTCCTGTTTCTTTCATTTAAGGAATATTTCTAAACTGCGACATATGGTCTCCTCAGCTGAACTGGAAAAAATTGTCCATGCATTTGTGTCATCGCGTTTAGATTATTGTAATTCCCTGTTTACCAGCTTGGATAAATCATCTCTTTCTCGCCTCCAAGCTATACAAAACGCAGCAGCTAGACTTCTAACTCGCTCTAGCAAGCGTGCTCACCTCACTCCTATTTTATGTTCTTTACATTGGCTCCCAATAGATTTTAGAATTCGTTTTAAAATTATTGTTTTAACGTACAGAGCACTAAATGGACAAGCCCCAGATTATTTATCCAAGCTTCTCACAAAATACACTACTGCTCGCCATCTCCGCTCACAGACTCAGAGTTTGTTGGTTGCTCCCAGAACACGTCTGAAGATGAAAGGGGACAGAGCCTTTCAGTCTGTGGCACCAAGGCTGTGGAACAGTCTACCTCTACAACTATGTTTGGTTGACTCTGTGGAATCCTTTAAAAAACAGTTTAAAACTTTACTGTTTAAACAAGCTTTCTGTTGACCAATGCTTTTTACATTTTTATATTTTAATTTACATTTAAACTCTATATTGTGTATATTGTGCATTTTGCTATTTATCGTACTGTTTATTTTAATCTCTGTGTGCAGCGCTTTGTGACTACCTGTCTATGAAAAGCGCTTAATAAATAAGCTTTACTTACTTACTTACTTTTTATGATAAATGTACGACTTTAATGTGAAACATTCAGAGCTTTTTTCTCTTGTTGTGTTTGTTTGAAGCTGCTTCCTGTTGGCTTCATCTGTTTGGAGTTTCCATTTTCTAAACTTCTACATTCTGAACCTTCTTCAGCTCTGAACAGATGATGAAACACTGAATGATTTCAAGCTCACACTTTGTCTAATAAACTTATATATTTCATTCTTTATACAGATTGTGGGGCTGTGGTTTGTCAGAGATCAGCTGTGATTATCTGGCAGCAGCGTTGAAGTCCAACCCCTCCCATCTGAGAGAGCTGGACCTGAGTAACAACTACAAGCTGCAGGATTCAGGAGTGAAGCATATATGTGGTTTCCTGGAGAGGTCAGGATGTGGACTTGAAACTCTGAGGTCAGTCAGCATGTTTTAGTTGTGCTGAGATGAATATGATGTGAAAGTTGTGCTGACACTAAACTGCAGACATCAGGCTGATATTATACTGATCCACACTGAGGATCTTCATGGTGAAGTCTGTTTTCTTCTTCTCTGGTTTAGTCCATTGACTGCAGCAGAACAATGTTCACATTTCAAACAGTGATACTCAACGTATGGCCCGCGGCCCACACGCGGCCTGCCCACCTTTCCTGATTCAGAGAGTGGGGACCCTGATTAACTGTGTAGTGTTCTTCCTCACAGTTCTAAGTATCAGACACAACAATGAATAATCCACAGCTGACTGTCTTTAGCAGGTCAAAGGTCACGGCACACAGCAGACAGTGGGAAATATTATAATTCTGATCATTTATCAGCACATATCCATATGTATAAAAACAAAGCTGACACTGTGAGACTTGATCAGAGGTGTGATCATCACAGCAGAGGCCTTTGTGTCAAAGTCACTGAGGATCAAACAGAAACACATGAAGCAGATTTTCCTGTTCTGGCAGATAACCTTCAAAATATTCTGCAGTCGATCAAAAACTGAAGCAAACCATGAATCAACATGTGAACATGAGCTGATGCTGCTGAAGTGAAGCAAAGTTACAGAGGTTTGATTACAGACACAGCTGAGAGTTTGTAATCTGTCATCATTTTAAAAGGTTTAAATTTCTTCAGTATTGAACAGCAGAAATGAGGCTTTGTTTTTGGAGACCAACAGCAGTGAACACAACAGCAGACTGGTGCGTAATAAGCAGTGAATAATGCAGAAAACAGATTTTTGAAGGTAAACTGTTCTTGAAGTACACTGAGAGAGAGAGAGCTGTGCAGGAAGTAAACGTCAAAGTCAGAGAGAATTCATGACGATGTTCATCAAACGTAAAGCGTAGTTTGGATCTTCTTTTGCTGCTGGTTCAGTCAGTTTTGGTTGGAGACAGATGAAACCTGCAGCTTCAGGATCTGTGAGCTGTCCACTTTCCGCCCCAACGGCGTGTCTGTGTACGTGCCGTCGAGTGAACGATCCACGCTCTGTGTTTCCATCTTTGTGTGTTTAGCTGCTCTCATTTACTATTTTCTCTGTTTGGTTGTTGTTGAAATACTTTTGGGAGCTTTAACCTGAGATTCTGGCAAAATACATTTATATTAAAAATCGATTCAGGATTGAATGAATCAACATCGCTTTATTCAAATTAAAACCATTTAAATAGGAAAATCCAATTTTTTTACACCCGCCTCTAATGCTGGGTAATGTCAGCTGGTCCATGTGCAGCTGGCTGTGAGGCTCAGGGAGCATCTACAAAGTGCAACTGATAGGTTCGTAGCATAAACCTATTCGCTGGAACGTTAAGGACAATTTGCTACACAGCAAAAAGCCAGACACAAGGCACCAAAGTTCTTTGTGTTACTCATGCATGAGGGAGACCTGCCTGGAGCCAAGTGTCGTTCCACCACTTGACCTCCATCAGACTCTCAGCCAGGTTGCCCATAGCACTCCTTTTATTGTGGTTACATGAATATGCATAGGGTCATTAACATATAACATCTTACATAGGTATACATGTGAACAAAGAATACTGTGTGTGTGTGTGTGGTGTGTGTGTGTGGGGTCAGAGTATGACCCCATAAATGACTTCCCTAAACCTACTGGTCTGGAAAGTCCAGCAGTCTATCTAAACAAAAGGCACTTAGCCTAAAACAGATATAGCCACGTTTATCCTACCATAAAAAAATAATACAAGGTACGACCTCTTCCCATGCTCCCAGGATGTAGGTGTGGATTCCAGAAAACTCTGGAATGCGCACCAAGCCTTTGCAGCCTGCTAAAGATCACACATCCTATCACTACACAATTATTTAAACACCTCTACCAATCTAAAACTAATTATAAAACTCTAGGCATATATAAGTAGATATTTCTAAGCATAAATGACAATCAACATTACAAAACCTAACAGCAACACTGAAAGAACATCATCCATAAATATTGAGTAATAACTGGACTCTCATACAGCGAGACTCAAATGCCTTTAAACATCAGCTTATCCTGCTGATCCAAGTCCAACACTGAGTTTTTAAAAACATGTTTGTCAATCATTTTGTTTGGTTTCTGAGGAAAATGATTCAATAACTTGCTGCTAATACACAACATTTCATTATATTTCCTCATAACCCTCTTTTGTCTGACCATTTGAATCCCATTTGAATTTGCAATAAAGGATCCACAGAGTTTGGTGACAATAATAACAGTAGATGTTTGTGTGATAGTGCTGGAAGAAAATTAGTGTGTGATGTTCTTTCAGTGTTGCACTTTGTAGACGGTCCCTGAGCACTGGTCTCACAGCCAGCTGCACATAGAGACCAGTGTTGTTAGTCCAGGTCAGAAGATGACTTGTTGGAATGAAAATGAGCTTGTAGTTTGTCTGCTTTAATAATGTGACTGGAAAAAGGTGTTGGACTTCAAATATGTCCATTTCTTTCACACTTCACCTTTAAAAGTGAAGTCTTATGGTTCCTGGAAGGAAAAACACGACTTTTTCAAGACTTTGTCCTGTTTTTATGATAAATGTACGACTTTAATGTGAAACATTCAGAGTTTTTTCTCTTGTTGTGTTTGTTTGAAGCTGCTTCCTGTTGGCTTCATCTGTTTGGAGTTTCCATTTTCTAAACTTCTACATTCTGAACCTTCTTCAGCTCTGAACAGATGATGAAACACTGAATGATTTCAAGATCATACTTTGTCTAATAAACTTACATCTTTCATTCTTTATACAGATTGTGGGACTGTGGTTTGTCAGAGATCAGCTGTGATTATCTGGCAGGAGCACTGAAGTCCAACCCCTCACATCTGAGAGAGCTGGAGCTGAGTGACAACTACAACCTGCAGGATTCAGGAGTGAAGCATCTGTGTGGTTTCCTGGAGAGTCCAGGATGTGGACTTGAAACTCTGAGGTCAGTCAGCATGTTTTAGTTGTGCTGAGATGAATATGATGTGAAAGTTGTGCTTACACTAAACTGCAGACATCAGGCTGATATTATACTGATCCACACTGAGGATCTTCATGGTAAAGTCTGTTTTCTTCTTCTCTGGTTTAGTCCATTGACTGCAGCAGAACAATGTTCACATTTCAAACAGTGATACTCAACGTATGCCCCGCGGCCCACACGCGGCCTGCCCACCTTTCCTGATTCAGAGAGAGGGAACCCTGATTAACTGTGTAGTGTTCTTCCTCACAGTTCTAAGTATCAGACATAACAATGAATAATCCACAGCTGACTGTCTTTAGCAGGTCAAAGGTCACGGCACACAGCAGACAGTGGGAAATATTATAATTCTGATCATTTATCAGCACATATCCATATGTATAAAAACAAAGCTGACACTGTGAGACTTGATCAGAGGTGTGATCATCACAGCAGAGGCCTTTGTGTCAAAGTCACTGAGGATCAAACAGAAACACATGAAGCAGATTTTGCTATTCTGGCTTTTTATAGCAGATAACCTTCAAAATATTCTGCAGTCGATCAAAAACTGAGGCAAACCATGAATCAACATGTGAACATGACCTGATGCTGCTGAAGTGAAGCAAAGTTACAGAGGTTTGATTACAGACACAGCTGAGAGTTTGTAATCTGTCATCATTTTAAAAGATTTAAATTTCTTCAGTATTGAACAACAGAAATGAGGCTTTGTTTTCAGAGGCCGACAGCAGTGAACACAACAGCAGACTGGTGCGTAATAAGCAGTGAATAATGCAGAAAACAGATTTTTGAAGGTAAACTGTTCTTGAAGTACACTGAGAGAGAGAGAGCTGTGCAGGAAGTAAACGTCAAAGTCAGAGAGAATTCATGACGATGTTCATCAAACGTAAAACGTAGTTTGGATCTTCTTTTGCTGCTGGTTCAGTCAGTTTTGGTTGGACACAGATGAAACCTGCAGCTTCAGGATCTGTGAGCTGTCCACTTTCCGCCCCGATGGCGTGTCCGTGTACGTGCCGTCGAGTGAACGATCCACGCTCTGTGTTTCCATCTTTGTGTGTTTAGCTGCTCTCATTTACTGTTTTATCTGTTTGGTTGTTGATGAAATACTTTTGGGAGCTTTAACCTGAGATTCTGGCAAAATACATTTATGTTAAAAATCGATTCAGGATTGAATGAATCAACATCGCTTTATTTAAATTCAAAAAATTTAAATAGGAAAATCCATTTTTTACACCCGCCTCTAATGCTGGGTAATGTCAGCTGGTCCATGTGCAGCTGGCTGTGAGGCTCAGGGAGCGTCTACAAAGTGCAACACTGAAAGAACATCATCCATAAATATTGAGTAATAACTGGACTCTCATACAGCGAGAATCAAATGCCTTTAAACATCAGCTTATCCTGCTGATCCAAGTCCAACACTGAGTTTTTAAAAACATGTTTGTCAATCATTTTGTTTGGTTTCTGAGGAAAATGATTCAATAACTTGCTGCTAATACACATTTCATCATATTTCCTCATAACCCTCTTTTGTCTGACCATTTGATCCCATTTGAATTTGCAATAAAGGATTCACAGAGTTTGGTGACAATAATGACAGTAGATGTTTGTGTGAAAGTGCTGGAAGCTAATTAGTGTGTGATGTTCTTTCAGTGTTGCACTTTGTAGACGCTCCCTGAGCACTGGTCTCACAGCCAGCTGCACATAGAGACCAGTGTTGTTAGTCCAGGTCAGAAGATGACTTGTTGGAATGAAAATGAGCTTGTAGTTTGTCTGCTTTAATAATGTGACTGGAAAAAGGTGTTGGACTTCAAATATGTCCATTTCTTTCACAATTCACCTTTAAAAGTGAAGCCATGTGGTTTCCGGAAGGAAAAACACGACTTTTTCAAGTCTTTGTCCTGTTTTTATGATAAATGTACGACTTTAATGTGAAACATTCAGAGTTTTTTCTCTTGTTGTGTTTGTTTGAAGCTGCTTCCTGTTGGCTTCAGCTGTTTGGAGTTTCCATTTTCTAAACTTCTACATTCTGAACTTTCTTCATCTCTGAACAGATGATGAAACACTGAATGATTTCAAGCTCACACTTTGTCTAATAAACTTACATCTTTCATTCTTTATACAGATTGGTGAGCTGTGGTTTGTCAGAGATCAGCTGTGATTATCTGGCAGCAGCGTTGAAGTCCAACCATCCCCATCTGAGAGAGCTGGACCTTTGTGACAACAACAAGCTGCAGGATTCAGGAGTGAAGCATCTGTGTGGTTTCCTGGAGAGTCCAGGATGTGGACTTGAAACTCTGAGGTCAGTCAGCATGTTTTAGTTGTGCTGAGATGAATATGATGTGAAAGTTGTGCTGACACTAAACTGCAGACATCAGGCTGATATTATACTGATCCACACTGAGGATCTTCATGGTAAAGTATGTTTTCTTCTTCTCTGGTTTAGTCCATTGACTGCAGCAGAACAATGTTCACATTTCAAACCATCAAAGAAGAAGAAAAATCCTCCACTGGATAATTCACTGTGAAACTCTCCAACTCTTCATTCCACCTTAAAGTCTGTCTGACACTGAAGTCCAAAGCAAAATGTGCGTTTCCTTTACAGACAGCAGTCCAACACAAACATACACACATCATCCAAAACACAGTCCAACATCCAAATCTCCTCCACTGCCAGCATGAATGATGGGAAAGAGAAGGAGGAACACTCTGACATTCAGGGTTAGAATGAGTTTCATAAAGCAGACTGTGAAGATCAAAGCTGCATTAGAAAGCTTACATGAATGAATGAGTGGACAGAAGTGGACAGAGATCATCTGAAGCACTTCAAAGGCTTTAAATCAGCACATTTCTCTTTATTCTTTATCAACTGTGTTAGTTTCTCTCAGTTTTCTGTGGAATGAAGCTAACAGCAGGCTAATAAGATGCTGACCAATAGGTTTCTATTAAAGGTTGTAATTTGTATATGAAAAAGTGCTTTGTCTCAGCAGGGATCTGCTTACAGGTAGAATACAGCTGCTGGATGGGATTAGCATGTCATAGCTATCTACCAAACTGCTAACTGGGGAATTTCAGGCCATCTATGAATCATTTTTGCTAACTGTTTATTCAGCTTAGGCTCACAGGGCTGGAGCCCGTGCAGTAGCTGTCACAGGGTAAGAGGCGTGGTCCACCTGCACTGGTGAGCCGTCCATCACAGGGCCAACAGAGAGAGACAGAGAAGCACTCTCTCACATCCACACCTACAGCCAATTTAGAAGCACCAATGAACCTAAGCAGCATTTCATTGGACTGTGGGAGAACATCCAACCTCCACAGAAAGGCCAACAAGCTTCAACCTACAACCTTCTTGCTTTAAGGCACTGGTGCTAACCACTTTTCCCCATTTCAGCCCAAATCCTGCATCTTCCTGTTTCTGACTCCAGGCCAGCTCCACTAACATTTTCTCATCAGACACTGCCACCTAGTGGAGGAAGTCTTAGTTCCATTTGAAGCTTCAGATTACAGTTTGTTCCTTTACAAAGAGGTGGAGGTGGTGGGGCCACAGCACCATCATCACTGAGTGCCATAGGACACTTAACCTTTGTTTCCATATGCTGGGAACTTCCTGTTGTTCCAAGGAGGTCTGGAAAATGTGTGAAAATCTCCCAGTCAGTTCCTCACAGCACACTTCAATCATTTCCCTCCCATAGCATCAGGACCAGGGCTTTTTCTCTCTTTGGTCCCACTAAGAGATTTCCACACAAACACCTCATCAGTGGGACTCTCAGAGCTACCAGCCCTTTGCTACAATCACAAAGCTCTTCATTGAAATCAATGATATCAAAGCTGGAATCAAATGAGTCCAAGTCTTCTGCTGATTCAGCATCACATTCATCTTTGCTCCTTGTTCTGCATCCCCACCATGGACTTCATTCCTTTCCAAGCCAGCCTTGAGTGTCCTTTATTCAGCTCATCCTCTGCTTTACGTTTACACCTGATTTTAGCTGCTTTATCTCTCTTTCAACAAGTTTCTGTGCCTCAATCTTTTTCTTCTTTCCCTCATAACAAGACAGCTTCTTCTGCCTGAGAACATGTTGAAGTGATTTACTAATCCAGGGCTGCTTATTGGGGAAAATACTTCCTGTTTTAAAAGTAATCCCCATTTTTCCCAGAAAGAAATGTAAGTAGAAATCGATGATCTAAGTGAGAACATGAGCCTTTAAAACGTCCCAGTGGGTGCAGTCAAAGCAGTCCCTCAGTCCCAGTATAGAGTCTTTGGTCCAGACTGGAACAACTGTGTGCCAGTTTGAGCTCTCTTCAGTCCGGTGACCTGACAGACCCAGAGGGGCCATCACATCACATTTAGAAGCTCCCCTAATGGAGCCACAACACATGTCCAATACTTAGTCTGTCTTGTTTGGACCAACTGGAAGAAATGATTCAAGGACTTAGTCACAGAACAGAGATTCAAATCTCCAAAATCCAACTGGCTGCATCAGGACATATCGTCTGAAACTCTGCACAGTTTCCTGTTTGAAGCTGCTTCCTGTTGGCTTCAGCTGTTTGGAGTTTCCATTTTCTAAACTTCTACATTCTGAACCTTCTTCAGCTCTGAACAGATGATGAAACACTGAATGATTTCAAGCTCACACTTTGTCTAATAAACTTACATCTTTCATTCTTTATACAGATTGAGTTTCTGTGGTTTGTCAGAGATCAGCTTTGATTATCTGGCAGCAGCACTGAAGTCCAACCCCTCCCATCTGAGAGAGCTGGACCTGTCGGGAAACAACCTTAAGGATCCAGATGTGAAGCAGCTGTCTGATCTTCAGCAGAGTCCAGACTACAGACTGGAGACTCTGGTGTAAGTAGAGTGATGGAGTGAGTGGGTGGTGCTGTCAGCAGTATTGTACTAAACACAGTCAGTATGAAACAAAGATCCAGTGTTTCCTGTAAAGCTGCAGCTTCTCAGTGAAGCTGTGAGGAGAATGTTGACAGGCTTCAGGATTGGACACAAACACTTCCTGTTTCTTACCTTTATGGTCACCATAGTAACAGCTGACACGCTCTGATCAAACACTGTCAACAGCCAATCAGTTCTCTGAACAAAGCAGCACGCAGACCAATGACTGCATTCATTTCCAAGTTTAAAGCAGTGAAGAACACAGTCTGTAGGTGAGGAAGAATTTAGTGAGAGCAAATGTTTGGATGGATTTCCTCCAGTTAACAGCTGGAACCGTCCATCTGGATTGTTGGGCTTGTTGTTGGGGTTCCTACAGAGCTCAGAGTGGACACACCAAGGTTCTTCTAATGAATGAAAGTCCAAACTCAAACTAGGAGTGAAAAACATCTTCATCAACTTCAATAGAAATCCAAAGACTAGAAAAAGTGAAGCAACAATGAGTCCTAGTACAGTCCCAGCACTGAAGTCCCTGCTGCTCTTTATACTGGATGTGCTGCATCACTGACTGACAGCTGATGAAGAGTCTCTGGAAACACTCGTTTATCTCCTCTGCTCTTTCTTCTTCTCTCTGCAGGTGGAGCTGAAGATGGTAAACAGGACGGTGTGTGTGCTGAGAGAGGAGGAGCTGTGTCCTGATGATCTAGAGAGGTTGAAGCAGCAGCAGCTTGTGTGTAGAGACGCTCTGACTGGGCCATGTTACTGGGAGGTGGAGAGGAGAGCTTCATCCAGCAGTGACTGACAGAGGAATGAGAAGAAGTGCAGATGACTGTCAGTGCTGCAGAGTGAACTGCTTTGAGAACAGCTCCACTGTCAGACACAATGTAGATTCCAGCATCATCCCTGTGTGTCCCTCTGGATCTGACAGAGGATCATCAGTGTATCTGGACTGCTCTGCTGCTGCTCTGTCCTTCTACAGTCTCTGCACAGTCTCTGTCTGACTCTGGCTTCAGACCCTCCTGGATCAAACTCACCTGGAAAGACTGTCAAATATCACTCAATAGATTTGAATAGAGAATATATTTGATATATACTGTAGATGTACTGTAGAGTTGCAGTTTGTCACTTGTAAATACAGTCTGTGAGCAGCTATGAGCTGAAAGATCTTTCTAGAAACACGAAATGTTTTCACTCTTCTGTTGCTTTTTCATATATTTCCACAACATTAATGTTGATCCCACCTGTCTCACCTGTTTCATGCGTTTATACATAATAACAGGACACGTGTGATCTGAGCACTGCTGTGGTTGCTGTGCTGCACGTCTTCATTTAGATAACAGAGACATCTAGTGGTTCAGAGGGAGAACTGCAGGAGGTGGAGCTGTGTTTTAGCATGGAAAACTTTTTTATTTTTATCTTTTAGGCGCAGATACAAATATGACAAGTATCAGTGTAAGATACAAAAGCTCACATCAGTCAGCAGAGGGAACAGTGATCACACAGCAATGTAAGAATGGAAACATAACAGTGAATCTGGACATGTATACAGATGGAAGCAAACAAACAGGATGTAACACTACATTAAAGCCACAAATGAGAAGAAAACAAACCCAAAGGAAAATATATTTGATCTCAGGAATCCAAATCAGTTGCTTTAGAGCAGGGGTCGGCAACCCTGGGCACGCGTGTCACAGCTGATACGTGAAGGGTTAACTGATGGCACGACCATAGCTGGACTGGCCATCGTGCATACCGATGGTAATTTTTCGTTTTTATGAGCCAATGATGTTTTTTTAATTTTTATTTTTGTAATGATATAAATGATGGAAGGTCGTGGATTGGTCGATGTGTAAAAATAAATCAGTTGTTTGGTGGTGGCTATGGCGGAGCTTCCACAGAGGCAACAGGTGGATGATGGAAAGGGGAGGCAGGAGGAGAGACCCGAGGCAGCCGCCGGCAGTGGCGGTCCTAGCCTCTTTGGCACCCCGGGCCAACACTCCCTCTGCCCCCCCCCCCCTCCACACACACACAGAAAACATATTAAGGATTGTACATTAACATAAAACTGTTGTCAGAAACATACTGAATTTCACCATTGAAACACACACACACACACATATATATAAAGAGATGGACAGCATGCATTTTTTGCAAACAGCTACCAAACAGCCATCATAATTCATCTTACAATGAGAACAGTATGAATCAGCAATTGACAATCACTAATTAATATTAAAATCTGTAACATAATGTTTGGAGTTTAGTCTGTTACTGTTGCTATTTTTACCATTTCTTTTTGGAGCAACTGTAACACACATAATTTCCTTAGGGGTTAATAAAGTATTCTGATTCTGATTGTTTCAGGATGACCTGCCATTATCCAATGACACATCTGCTTACCTGCATCTTTTGCTCGTTTCTCCTCCTCTTTTCTATTTTTTTTAAACTGAGGACCTGATGGCTTTGAACTTTTCTTGTCGATCTTGTTTTTAATTTTGCACTCCAGTATGAACACCCATTCCCCAACTCAACAATCACCACAACATATCCTAATAGACCTACACCTTAATTCACAGATTCACTTTGTCTAAGGTGTATTTCTGGGATTTCACACAACCCAGGATTCAAATCATGAATACATAATGGGCTTGGATTTACAACATTATGAATGAAATATGCTCTATGTGTAAGCAGCTGCCCCCCCTCCCCTTTCGACGGGTTGTGTGTGAGACTTTAAATCATCAAACTGTAAATTATAAATTTTAAATTGTCATTGATCCTTTACCCCGAGTCCTAAACTGTATATTTATTTTCTTACTCTTCTTATATTTATTGTTCGTTTACTGGACTGTATGTAGCGGAGATGACAATAAAGTTTACTTTGACTTCAGCAGCGAGCAGGCGCACCGAGGGCTCTCGCGCTCTCATGCTCTCGCCGCTCTCTCGCGCTCTCTCGCGCTCTCGCGCTCACTTTATAGAATTTCGAAAAAACATTGTTGCAAATTATAAGTCTGTATTATAATGTCTGGTGTTTTCGTGTTTGTTGGTTTGTTTTTATATTGTTTTATTTTGCGAGTTGGTTATTAGATACGGAGCCCCGCAAGGGACATGGGAGAAAAAAAAATACGATGAACTTTTGCGAGATCTCGCAAAACTAACTCGGGATCTCACAAAACTTTTGCGAATGTGAGATCTCGCAAAAGTTGAATTCCAACAATGGCGGCAGCTACTTAGTTGTAACATTACTATTTCTGGGTCACAAAATAAACTTTTAAGATATTTTGAGGCGTGAATGTAGCTGTGTAAACGTCAAATATCTGCTCGGTTTACAAGACATCACATATTTGCAAAAGAGCTCCGACGTTTTCGGAGATGTCTGACACCCACCATCTCGAAGCTAATGGGAGGTCGAGACCTACTACAGCTGGGGGGAACACCGCTCTCATCATGCCTCGACCTCCCAGTCGGCTTCAAGCTGGCGGCCTCCGAATGCGGCTAAAACTTTTGCGAGATCCCGAGTTACTTTTGCGAGATCTCGCAAAAGCTTGTCTTCATTTTTTTTTTCTCCCATGTCCCTTGCGGGGCTCCGTAATGAGATGCTGCTCCAGTCAGCCAGAGAATCCCCCGCCGCCCCGCCCTCTCCTCCCTGTGCCGCAAGCAGCAGGCACACCTCACAAACGGAGGACGCCCTTACTCCCAGCAAATGGGCGATAGAAAACCGATCGTTACCTATGCCATTCCCAATATGCGCTGGCTGATGTCGGGGCAGCATGAGTACGAGCAATTTTTAATTTTTACATTTTTTTTGCCGATACTCGTGATCCCGCCCCCCACCACGATGCCGCCCCGGGCAACTGCCCGTGTCGCCGTATCAAAAACCGCTACTGGCGGCCGGTCCGAGTGTCAGGTGAACTGAACTTCAGGTAAGAAGTTATGACCTGCAGTCTATCTGGGTCAGATATAAACCAGGTTTAGGTGGAGTTTTTTTTCCTTGTGCTGACTTTTTACAGTTAGTTACAATAACTTGTACTGCGTACTAGCTAGCATGACGGAGTTTCTATACTCCGTCATGTATAGAAACTCCGAAACTACTGAGTTTCTATACAGTAATAGTGAACTTTACAGTGGCTTGCAAAAGTATTCGGCCCCCTTGAACTTTCCCACATTTTGTCACATTACATCCACAAACATGAATCAGTTTTATTGGAATTCCACGTGAAAGACCAACACAAAGTGGTGAACACGTGAGAAGTGGAACGAAAATCATACATGATTCCAAACATGTTTTATAAAGAAATAACTGCAAAGTGGGGTGTGCGTAAATATTCTGTCGTGGACAAAACACACTACCATCAACTTCTGTTTTGTTTTTGTCAAAATCACTGTAATATAATCACTGTACCTTTATATACATGTGACTTATATTAATGCTGCTGCCCTCTTGTGGCTAAAGTGTAATTATGTTATTGTTATTAGGGAAAACATTTGTAACATGCCAAATGAGTCAGCACTTTGGCTTTAGCTGAAGAAATCCTAATTTTTATGTAATCAGTTATAGTTGCATGTATTCATTATCATAATTTAACCTTTAATATTGATGTCTTAAAATAATTTTGAGTAAATTAGCAATTTTATGGTATTTATATGGTATTTTATGGTTGTATTAAATACATACATGACTAATGAATTAATTATTTCAGTAATTAATTAAACATGTACATAATCAATTAAAGAAATATATTAATAATGAATTATCTATTAATTTCATTTAAAATATTTCATTATTTGTTTATATACAATTCAAATTAGTTAATTACATATTTAATCAATTATTGGTTTGTTTTCTATTTTAATTATTTTACTGACACATTTAATGAATTATTTAATGATGTATTTATTTAATTCACATTGCTACTCCTGGCCCTGCATCGGTGTTCATAAATACATTTTATTTGTCAGCTTCACCCATCAAAGTCAGGGGGCGGGGTTAATGCTGATCAAGTCAAAACCATTGCTTTGGTCTGGTGGGCGTTCTTTTAGTGGGCTTTTCTGTCACGGCCTGCGTGGCAGACTATGATGAGGGGAAGGAGGACCCAAATGCTGGACTCTTTGATGAGGTCAGTGCATTTATTTACAGTGATGCTAAATAATCCAAACAACAATAAATCCCCAGTGCGTTCCCTACTCTGACATGTCCTCTTGCCAGTGTTACTGTTCTTTGTGTCCGCTCCTCAGTGTCTGAGCACCCCGTGCTCACTGCCCTCTCGTCTCCACACTCCTCCTGGGGAATAACAAAGAGGCAGCCGTCAGCAACACCACAATGCAGCAGACTAACCTTAACTAACTCACCAAGAGACTAACGTGAAGTTATGCAATGATCCAGCATCGGAGAGAGCTCCACCACACTCCTAAGTAGCTCCTCTTACGAGGCTTGATCAGCTGCAGGTGTGAGTAATTCTCCTCCGCAGGTGTGGCCAGGCTCCTGGCTGACACACACACACACACACACCTAGATACACAAACATGGAAACAGGAGACAGCAGCACCAAAAACACACATGTCCATAACTTCTTACAGGCCCTGGGTCACCCAGACCCCGGTCCCATGACAATTTCTCAAAGCTAAGTAGGCCTACACACCAGGGTTTGGACATGTGTGGACCCAAACTATACTTAAACTTTACCCTTTTTTGTGTGTCACCAAATACACTTTAATATTTTCTAGACAAGAATGTAGTGGTATAATCTTTAACCTCCTAAGACCCAAACTCCTCCGTGGCATTCATTTTTAATTTCTCTTTGATATTTGGGCTGATTGGGACCTGATGAATGTAAAAACAAAGAATTAACAGATTTGTTTTTACCAAATGTTTGTTTCTGAGAAAAATGAGAGCCACATATGAGGATATTGGTCTAAAATTCCGATAGCACAGTCGCAGTATAACATCCTCGTAAGTGGATATCAGGCCCTTGTAGAGCAAAATTGAGTATTTTGGTCTAAACAACCCAAAATGTGATGTCCACATATGTGGACACCAGGTCCTAGGAGGTTAAATATCTGCTCACTTTGTCAAAATGAACCTATTCATCTCTGATGAATTCAGTGATGTCTGCCAGCTCACCTTGCAGGTGGTCGAGCTTACACCGCCGACAACGCGGCACACAACTTGTAAACCCCCTGCTGACTATCACCTCTTGAGTTATTTATTTATGTTAGTTTCAACTGTTCCTGCAAAAAGTAAGCACGTGTTACTGATAAAAAGTCCAATAGAAGCAAAGTCTAAACTTTGGAAACAAAAAACAAAAGCCTGTCTGATTAAGATCTGATCTTTGGGGGGTTTCAATAAGCAGTGTGACCCGTGTATCTGCATTAGGGGTGGGTTTTGATTATCGATTTATCAATTAAAATCGATTCTTGGATAACGTGATATTGATTCATTAAAATCCTGAATTGAATTTTTAATATAAATTTATTTTGGCCAAAACGCCAGAATCTCAGGTTAAACCTCCCAAAATTTCAACAACCACCAAACAGCTAAAACAGTAAATGAGAGCAGGAACATGGATTCTGCACAAAGACGTAAACACAAAGCGCGGAGCCGCCGACGCGGATCAGAATCAGTGAGATGTGACTTTCTCACCTGACTGCACGGACACGAGCTGAAAGCCGACAGCTCGCTGATTCTGATGTTTCGGTGGCTCCGCGCTTTGTGTTTACGCCCTTTTTGTGCTGATTCTGAAGCTGCAGGTTTGATCTCTCTCCAAACAATATTGAGTAAACCAGCAGCAAAAGAATATCCAAACTATGCTTCACATAAACATCGTCATGGATTCCCTCTGATTGTTTTGCTGCCACCACGATAAAATCACACTTCATGCACAGCTCTCTCTCTCTCTCTCTCTCTGTACTTCAAGAACAGTTTCCCGTCTAAAAATCTGTTTTCTGCATTATTCGCTTACTTGTTATGCACAAGTCTACCGTTCTTACAGCCTGTCGGATGCTGGTTTTTTTTTCTTTTACTTACTTCTGAAAACAAAGCCTCATTTCTGCCGTTCAATACTGAACAAATTTAAACTTTTTAAAATGATGCAAAATTGCAGAATGCTCAGCTGTGTCTGTAATCAAACCTCTGTAACTTTGCTCTGCTTCACGTCAGCAGCATCATGTAATGTTCAAATGTTCATTAATGGTTTTCTTTTGTTTTTGATGTACTGCAGAATATTTGTATAAAATCCCAGGCCAGGAAAACCTTCATGTTTTTCTGTGTTTGATCCTCAGCTACTTTGACACAAAGGCATCTGCTGTGATGCTCACACCTTTGATAAAGTCTCGCAAGTGTCAGATTTCTTTTTATAGATATAAAAATATAGAAATGTACTGATGCATGACCTGAATTAGAATATTTCTGACTGTCTGAGGCAAAATTTCCCCGATTCAAATTGAATCAAATTGATCATAAATATATTCATCACATGCATCAAATCACAACATCGTCCTTCAAGAGTGCAGCATTGTGATTGGTTGATGCTGTTTCCATCATTTATGTTTGTTTACCTTCAACACATGCTCTACAGAGCATTTATTAATTAGAAGGATTATTAACAAACATCTTTCTCTCTGCTTTTGGTGGAGTGAAACAATAACTCCTATCTCCAGAGGTACACAGGTCCACTGGCACCTGGTCCTAACTTCACCCATGTCTGCACCCTCAGACATCCCAATGTGGAGGCATCCCCGCCTGGACCAGTGGCTGCCCTTGTGAGACAGACTTTATGGTCACAAACAGCCCTAATCTGAGAATGAAGGCTCCTTTACATAGAAAGCAGTATGTGGTGTGATGACCGCTGCATTAGCTCAAAATATGTGATGCACTGGCTGCTGCACTCTACCTGTACTGAATCAGTTTTTGTAGCCAGTCCCAGTCTTTACATTTAATATGCAGCCACTCCCTGACAGCATGAATGTCACAGTGTGTTGAACCTTGACTGTGGCACATGTCAATGCTCCCTGGACATCGTGCTTAATAAAGGAGATTAAATGTGATTTGATTATGAGTTTTGCTCTTTTGAAGTTGAAACATTTATGTGTCAAAATGTTGGACTGTTCCTTTATCAGTGTGTAACAGTGTGTGTATGAGAGCCATGTAATGTCCATGTGTGCATGCTGACTGTGCTGCTCTGACCCCCCTCCTCCTTTCAGGGTGGAGCCTGCTGGAGTCCGATGGTTGAGACCAGGTCTGAGGAAGTGTAAGTGTGTTTTTAATGGGATTCATGAAAACAAAGCAGCACACATTCAACCATCTTCATCATGTCAGGAGTCATCATCAAAGTGTCAATGAACAGATGATGGATCAATAACTGCAGCTGGATTGTGTTTGTTCTCTCCATCAGATTCCTGTCAACTCACAATCGACACAAACACAGTGAACACAAAGCTCCAACTGTCTGACAACAACAGGAAGGTGACACATGTGGAGGAGGTTCAGTCATATCCTGATCATCCAGACAGATTTGATGTTTGTGAACAGCTGCTGTGTAGAGATGGTCTGACTGGTCGCTGTTACTGGGAGGTCAAGTGGACAAGAGGGGCTTGGATATCAGTGAGTTACAGAGGAATCAAAAGGAAAGGAAGGAGTGATGAGTGTGTGTTTGGTGGAAATGATCAGTCCTGGAGTCTTTTCTGCTCTGATCATTATTCCTCTGTGTGTGGCACAATAACAGACAAACATCCATCTCCTCCTCCTCCTCCTCTGTCTCTAACAGAGTAGCAGTGTATGTGGACTGTCCTGCTGGCACTCTGTCCTTCTACAGTCTCCTCTGACTCTCTGATCCACCTCCACACCTTAAACACCACATTCACTGAACCTCTTTATCCTGGATTTGGGTTCCAGGATCTATCTGATATTTTGAGAAATATCAGACTCAGAAATATTGAAATAAAAATGTTTTACAGCGCTGTTACTGAACTAATTAACTAACTGTTACTGTTCGTGTGACACACTAATGTGTGATCCCATCAGAAGTAGTACTTGTTATAAAAAAATGAGAGATTTGTCACCGAAGTGAACTATGTGTAATGAGGTAGTTGCACCCCCCAGCCTCTGGGTGGCGCATTGCTCAGTGAGACAGAATAGCGAGGTCATAGGTCCTCCTCTCCTATATGGCAGAAGCGAGGCAAAGAGAAACTTCACCAGTCGTCTCTGTCTCAACATTTCCCTGTTTTGCAGGTTTGTAACCGGTAAAACTATATTAAAACGGTTGTAAAATATTGATAAGGAACACCGCTAAATGTGGGGGTATAAATAAGTGGGTAAACCCTGTTAATTGTTACGTTTTATGAAGTAGAAGGACTGGAAAAATGCCAAAGCCTAGCCAGCCACGGGCGCCATTTTGGTTTCCTTTTTCCACTTATTTCAGTTCGTTTAAGTTGAATAAGCTCCCTGTTGTGTCCTGATATTGTGAATATGAATGTTAATATGCTGTTGGCAGTGAAGAACGACTGTTTACTGGTTCTGAAAAGTGATTTTGAGAATGTTAAAGCTAAAGCTAAGCCTGCCAGCATACACATGACTCTTATGTATTTGTGAGCTACTAAACTAAATTGGTTTAAGACCAAGCACTGGTATGTTGGTTAAAACAATCAGAATACATAGGTATTTCGGTTAAAAGTTAAATAGAGGTAAAAATGTATTTGAACATGCATTTCATATTGTTTTGAATTGTCATTCAGAGAGAATAGCCAAGTAAATGATTTGATGGTCACTACACGTGAAGTATTCTTGTTTCCCATGTAAAGATCGTGGTATTGCAGCTTGAACATACAGATGGTTTTATTGTTATTTCTGTTGTATATGGAGAATGGTGATGGTGCAAATTAAAAATACATGTGATTGTATAAATAAATATGGCAGAAGCGAGGCAAAGAGAAACTTCACCAGTCGTCTCTGTCTCATCATTTCCCTGTTTTGCAGGAACATTTAATCTGTTTTACCGGCCCAAACTCAGGGTCGGTTACATTAGCTGAAACTAAACTTAAAACAGAACAGTTATCAGTCATGTGCTTCATACAAAATTTGCGTATGTTTTATTTTCAGGTTGATCCTCTGAGTGTCATGGTACTTCTTTTAATTTGACTTTATCAAATCGAACCAAAATAGGTTTGCTGTCTTTACTTTGCTCGTTTTCCTCCAGCACCACCTCGTATCACATGCCCTTTCCCTTGGACCAGTGTTTGTTATTCCATAACTGGATTTGGGATGTGACAAGTCTACCAATCCCCTATATAACTCCTACATTTTGCTTTGGTTCTATTTTCCTTCTATAAAATGTCATTGACTTCTACAGTGGCCTGCTTTGGTTAATGGTAGCATCAGTAATATCAAACATTTTCTCCCGTTTAGCATTTGGCATTTTCCCAACAATATAATGTGATACCATCATCTAAACCCAGTCAATAAAACAACATTTTCTTAAAGCAAACATCAGCAACCCAAAATTAGCCGCCCAAGGGTCGAGTCTGCAGCTCCACACTCTCATGTGAACCTTTCGGTCTCCCTCTCTCTCTTGTGCTCCTGCTCCTGCCAAAAGCAAAGCAAAGCATCCACCCTTTTCTTACCGGGGTCGTGAATTGTTTGTCAACATCTACTCATCCTAACGTTGGTCCAGTCTTTGTCTCAGTGTCAAGTCAGTCAACACTTTAGTCCACATGGTCAGTCCAGTCACAGTCCAGTCACACACATCATGCACACGCATTCACACTAGATCTTGCTGATAGTGGAGCCTCACGTGCAAAGGATCAGATTCTCCACCCTCATCAATATGAGCTCATTTATTTGTTTTTCCTTTTGTTTTTAGAAAAAGAGTTCTTTATGATCTTGGACTGGATTGACTCGCTGCAATCCTTTTAGACAGGAACTTGCAGGTTCCCACAGGTGACCTTTTCCTCAGCCCATTGTAATCTGGAAAAGCTCACCTTATATTTGCTCTCACAAAAATGTTTTACAGCGCTGTTAATTCAATCTTGCAGGCCTGCTTAGAACAAAAAAGGAGAAAAAGAGAGCTGATTATTAGCTCATCAGAGCACAAAACATCATCACTAAAGGGGGCGACACCTGACAGTTTTCTCTAAGTGCACTGTTACAAAAATAATGAGTCCCTCCTCGACATGTCCATGTTTAGTAAAACTCCCTCTATTGAAATAAGAAAACAAGCCAAACCTAACTGACAGAATTAACCCATCACTAAAACAGCAACCCCAAAAATCTTAATCACAGAAACGTTTTCTTACTAATCTAACAATATGTTGTGGGAATTAGAACTTTCTGGGCCATAAAGCTTTTGCCCGACTCTTGGCTTAACTAATACTTACATACACTGTAAAAAAAAAATCCGTAAAAATACAGCACAATCTACTGTATAAACGTGAAGGAATTTTCCGTATTAATAATTTACAGGTATTTTTCTGTATTTCTCAACTACTGCAATGCATTGTGGCGAAAAGAACCCGAAAAGGAGGGAAAAGTAAGCCCAAGAGCAGCCATTAGGCTTCTTTCAGGCTTCAGCTGGATTTTGGACTCTAAAGTTGGAGAAACTGCCTTCAAGTTTCTATGTTAAGTATTAAAACTCATATTTCCTTTAATTAAAATAATGTTTTTTTAAAAGACTCCTCATTTTTATTTAGAAAGAAATGTTAATTTATTTGTTAACTGGTTTCGGCTGTCTCCAGACAAGTCAGGAATATTTTGCTGACTCATTTTTTTAAATAATTGTTATTTAGGTTTAACATGACTTAAGCTTTCCATTTTAGTTAATGTTAAAATAATTTTTACTGTGATACCTCCAGTTTTGCCCTTCAGTGGCTGAACAAGTTTTCATATTATAGTTAGCTGTCTGTCTCTCTCTGGGTATTACACAGCTGTGACTGCTAACTAGCTAATTAGCGAAAGTCAGCGATGTGGATAACTGGGAAAAGTGAGAAATTTATGGTTCTAGAAATTATTCTAGGACTCAATCAAAGTACTGTATCAATACCTGTGTTTTACAGTTGGCTCTACTGTACACTTTAAAGGGTTTCAGAGTTACATTAACCCTAGTTTAAGCCTCAGACCTTCCTGGCTGACGCTAGCAAATGCTAATGTTAGCCTCTGATTTGGGCTGCTAAAGTAAATACTTTTAGCTAGCTGACCAGCATAGATTATTTCGGTGGTTAACAGACTGTAGTGGCAATATTATTGAAAGTATAGTTTCACCTCAGCACATTTACAATTATGTCTATTTTGTAGCACATAGAAATGTTTAGTTAATATTTACAGACAGACACATTTTCCCTGTAACTGTGTTTTTACTCCAACATTTGTTGAAAATGTAATTTATGAAATGCTGAGCAGCATTTCTAGTATGTGGAATATTTTTGTCACCCACTGTGCTAATGTGATTAAATACTAATAATTATTACTAAAAGAAATTCAATAATAAATCAATAATAACTATTTCTTGATTGAACTATAATGTAAGTGCAGTGCTGGTGTGCAGGGTATTTATATGCCTTGTGGGGGATGCTGACATATTATAAACTTTTGTGTCTATATCAAGCTTTTAGCCAAATATAAGCAGAGATGTTTGTATCTTTCTTAAAAATCCAGATCCTTATAGATTATTTGAGAAATGGATCAACAGCTATCACTACTTGAAGCACTCTAAGTCCTGCAGTGGAAAAATATCCCTTATTTCACCTTTGATCACACTCTTTGGTTTTCCAGTGCATAGCAATGGCCAAGAAAAGGAAAGACTTCCCCAAGTGGAAAAAAAAGATGACGATACAAGCTGGTGATGAAGAGCAGCTGGTCTCAGGAAATGAAGAAAAACCCTGATCACCTTCTCTACAGAAACAAGGTTTCTCTGTGGTTAAAGAGGTTTGTCATGTTTGAGTGGTGGTGGGGACCAGTTTGTGGCATAATTTGCATAGTACAATTTTCTGGGGCGTGTCAGACTTTTCATAACCAAACCATGTCCATTGCCCCTCGTTTAACAATAAGGTCCTCGATTTGTTTTGACTGGTCCTTCTGTTTGGAGCTAGCTGGTTCTGCCTCATCCTTGCTGGCCATGCTGGTATTCTCTGTGCCTTCATCTGCGTGGTGACTGTAAGCGCCATTTATAGTCACTTCATGTTTTTATTTGAGGTCATTTGTTTGATGCATATTCTGAAAATTTGTTTGAGAATAATGTATATCATTTCAGTTTATTTTGAAAAGTCTCAACAGAAACTTGTGCTTTATTGTGAAAGGTTTATGTGGAAAATAAACAAGCGGACAGTGGAGCCACACAATGGTTTTACCTTCATTGTTGGTAATGAAAGTACGCGTAAAAACAGTCACTTGTCCGTCCATAGTGTGGTTATTGTAAGGATAAGAGAAAGAAAGAACTTTAAGAAATAATATAGCAACTACAGCGACCATCAAAATCATGAAAAATATATTGCCGTAAACAGTTTATTTTGCAACACCACAAAACAAACATCCATCCATCCATCCATTCGCTTCCGCTTATCCTTTTCAGGGTCGCGGGGGGCGCTGGAGCCTATCCCAGCTGTCATAGGGCGAGAGGCGGGGTACACCCTGGACAGGTCGCCAGTCTGTCGCAGGGCCAACACACAGGGACAGACAACCATTCGCACTCACATTCGCTCGCACATTCACACCTAGTGGCAATTTGGATTATCCAATTAACCTATTCCCACTAACTGCATGTCTTTGGACGGTTGGAAGAAGCCGGAGTACCCGGAGGGAACCCACGCAAACACGGGGAGAACATGCAAACTCCACACAGAAAGACCCCGGCCTGATGGTGGAATTGAACTCAGGACCTTCTTGCTGTGCGGCAACAGTGCTAACCACCGTGCCACCGTGCTGCCCCACAAAACAAACAATAGTGTATAATATCATCAGATGACGATATAAAAATGTTCATTGTTTCATATTATACACAAAACAAACAATAGTGTATAATATGAAACAATGAACATTTTTATATCGTCATCTGATGTATATCGTCATATTGCACAGCCCTAATCCTTTTTTGTTTATGTTGTTTATGTTCTAGGTAAAAAAAAACGACTTTTTAAAAGTGTCTTGTTGTTTCTCTTTTTTTCCTCAGAATAAATTGCGACTAGTCTCAATGGCTGACATGGAGGAGCAACACAGCGACACGTTAACCCCGACTGCTGCAGTTCCTGTATGAACTGAGCAATTCTGAAAATCCAAGGAAAAGCTGAGTGTATTTTATTTAAAGCTCAGATGGACCTTGATGGACTAACATGCAGGCTGCATTCAGGACTTTGTCACACTGGTATGAAGAGTGGTAACAAGACTTTGTAGTAATTTGTCTTACTATTGTCTTATTTGTTGTGATTTAGGGTCTGTGCGCACAAGCAGAGGTTTTTGTTTGTAACCGTAACCTTGTTTTCAGAGCCTTGTCTAACATTTAATGGTCATGAAATATGTCAGACTTTTTCCTCTACTTAAACAGCTAAGAGCATTTGAACACCGTGGAGAAAAAGGTCTGCATTAAGGATTTTGAACTATGATGTTTAAGTGTTGTCACTGCTGAGGATTCGTGGACACAGATCCTTATTCACTACGCTGCTGTTTACAGTTTAACTTTTATTCAGAACAAGCACTACTACTTTGCTCCTCACTGACAAAGCAAGTTTGGGACAGTAATCTGTCTTAATTTATTTTGTGTTTTAGTTATCATATGGGGAAAAGTCCTGTGGTTATCCATCCGTCCTTTTCGAATAAATCCAAAGTTCAGGAACATCTTCTTTAGATCTGTTCAGTTTTGGCACCACTTAAACAGTTAACAAATTTTGACTCAAGTATATTATAGTATGTAAGGTAAAGACCCCAAAGAGTTAATCTCAGACAAATGTTCACACAAATGTGAATTACATTCACTTCATTAATGAAGTGAATGTAATTCAGTAATCAAAGGTGTTTGGCTATAACTGACTACATGTGTATACTGTATCATAAGTGGACAGACATGGATGTAAACCACACCTTAACCATTTGGCTGAGGCAAAACTACCACAAGGCAGTGATTCTAACTAAAAGGTACTCTGGATATTATTAAATGTGAACATATCGTTAAATATGACATTTTTTGTTTGTCAGGTGTCCTGTTTGAAGAAAATACTTGGTAGCCACTTGAATGAATGTAAATAAACTCATTTACATGAGGGCAACCTGAGTTCAAGGAAATAAAAATGCTCAAATTTGAAAGCTTGTGAGTTATTTTGTTCATGTATCAGCTGTTTAGTCGTTTTATGACAAGATGGATGCTGTCATTATATTTTATAATGTGTTTGAGTTAAGGAGAATAAAAGAATATTTAACATTCATTGTACCAATGTTGTTGTGTACGAAGCACAAATTAAAAGTTTTAATTTGTAAATTTTTGAGCACATGGTGTACTAGGTTGTAGTTGCATAGAAATATAGGTTTAAGGATATAAAGAACTATATTTAATGAGTTACAATGAAATGAAGTGCTTGGAAATAGTATTATAAACAGAAATTTCAATTTTTCTATTAACGGAAAATATCAGTTAATGATACAGAAATTATACTGTGAATAAACGGAATTTTCCGTTTTATAGCTGAAGGAAATGTCTGTAAATAGTACAGAGAGTATACTGTAAATCTACAGAATTTTCCGTTTTATCATTTACAGAAAACTCCGTCAAACGTCCGTAAAAAAACAGAAAATGTACTGGCAGAAAATTACCAGGACATTTTCCGTTTTTCTACAGAATTTTTTTTTACAGTGTAGTCTGAAATCAGACTTAAAATCACTCCCTCTGTTCATTTTGCCCACATCATATTTCAGTGGTTGGCCTCAGGTTCTTCAGCTTCCTGACAGTCTGAAGTCAACTGACATAGTTTCACCTGCTAAATACACAGAAAATCTTGTTAAAAGCCGCACAGTTTGCCCAACAGTAATATTCCCATTAAGCCCTTTCTAAACACTTCACATAACAATGTGTCATCACTAAATTATAAACTTCTTCTCCAAATCTGCACGACTGCACTTAGACACAGACTTTATTTAATTGTCCTGCTGCTGCTATCATATATTTTACCAAACAATTCTTCTCACACAGTCACAGATATATTTCTCTCAATGCAAACTTCACTCATGTCTCAGACGGGAAACTTGAGTTTTTCTTTTTTCTTTTTTTTCTGTTCACACTCATTCAACTAATTTGCATATTGAGTCACATCTCGAGAAGTTGCCCTGACAACAGAAATGCATATTCAAAACATTGCCGCATAATTCAATTATTATTATTTTATTTTTATTTCTACAGTCGTCACTTCTTTTGCTCAATCAGCTGGAAACCACTTCTAATTCACTATTTTAAAACTGCTTTAAGCTTCTAATCACTGGTTGGTCCTCCCAGTCTCTTTTTCCTTTTCATAAAAGTCACTCTATTGTCCTGCAACTTCCTGAGTTATTCCTCAGCTTCAGCCTTTAAGTGTGTTAAATCTACACCATTTAGCATTTATGTCATGTATTCACATTCATGAATGTAAGCATGTCTTCATTGTGTGTATGTTGTGTATTCATATTAATATTGAGTGTAAGCTGGTCTTCGTTGCCTCGATGTGTTTTTATAATCAGATTTAATTCCTGCATCTTTGCGCTGAACTGTGGATTCAAACGGTCTCACTTCTGATTCTCTCCAAAAATAATTTCACATGTGACAATTTCTACATGTGTGTTTTCTATTTTTCTATTCATTTATGTATTATTAGTTTATTTATTTCTTTATCTCTCTCTCTTTTTTCTTTTTTTCTTTACCTTTCTGTTGCGATGCTCTGGATGTTTCTAAACCCACAAATTCAGCCTCAATGTCCAACCCAATTTTCCTATGCTGTCACTTTAACACGTCCAGCCTTCACCTCTCACCGGTCCTCGTCCCCTCTTCTCTCAACTTCCTGTGTGGCCTCCCAAATCAAACACAGGCCCAAATCAGCTGTTTCTTCTTCTCTCTTCATTCTCTCTTCCTCTTTTCAGTCTTTTCTTGGCGCTTAACTCCCAGCATGGCAAATATGAACTCAGACAGTCCCATCCAGTGGTTTCACACAGTCATGTCACTGGTACACTTTCCAGCTTGTAATTCAGAGCGCATGTTTCCATCAACATACATGCTGCTGGACCCTTCAGTGTTTTAGGTCAGTTGCACTGTCTTTTTGCCTGCTGTTAATTCTTCAAGTTCACGGTGTTGTTCTGTCTGTCTTCTGTCTTCATCAGGAGATTAACTGTCCTTTAAGCTTCTTCTCAGGATAAGGACAGGATGAGAGGTGAAGCTGTGAAATTTTAAACCAAAGCCTGTTTTCATCCCAATTCTGTTAATCTATCATTTTTCTGCTGTATTCTTCCAGGAGGTTGAGCAAGTCCATGGGCACCTGTATTAACACACTAAGACATTTATTTAATATCATTTTCATTACTATTACTTAGCACTTTCATTCTCTAATTCCTCTCTTTTCATTTTGAAATGTCTCTCACAAGCTCACAAGCTATATTCACACTTCCTGCTTCACTTCCTGCCAGACACACAGACACACACACACTCTTCACCTTGCTGGATTTTCATCCGTTTCTACAGCCTAATCAAGCTCTTATTTTATGGTCACACTCTGACCTAGTTTTTTCTCACATCTGGGCTTGGTTTATAAAGGCCTCTCTTATTAAAATACATAAAACAATCCAATCATAAAATAAGCACTAAGAATATATATTTATCTTGTAACATTGTTTAAGTTAATGAACAATTGTGTTGAAAACTGAGATTACAATATCAATCAAGATAATTATAATTATGGTTTTTGCTGTAATTAAACAGTCATGCAGAAATGTGGCAACTACAGAACTTTAGAGGCCTTTTGTTCAATTATGTGTGGACTGTTTCTTTAGTCTCATACACAAATTGTTCTCAGTGTCTATGAGACTGATGAAATATCCATGTGTGCTGAAAGAGACTGTGCTGGTCTGACCCCCTCAACCGAGGTATTGTGGGTAATGAAAGAGCAGATAGGTTGGCTAAAGCAGCTGTTAAAAAAGTAGACATAGATGTGCAGATACCATTGTTGAAATCTGAGGGAAAAGAATAGTTTGGACACAAAGTAAGAACTTCTGGAGAATGGCATGGGATAATGGAACAAAAGGGAGACATGGGGTACAAAACACAATAGAAGTTAAGAGGAGTAGTGGGTTAAATAGGCAGCAGGAGAATACAAACAGGTCATTGCTTTCTGAATGGTTCTCTTTTTATGATGGGGAAACATCCGACTGGGTTATGTGATGGTGTAATGCTATGGAGACGGTTGAACATGTGGTAATTAGTTGCAGGAAGTATAGAAGTCAAAGGAGAGTGTTGAGGGTAGGAACTGGTGGTGAAATGAAACTTACGTTTGAAAAAGTGGTCAAACAGTTAAGTCATGATGAGGTGAAAGGAGTGGTTTTTCATTTTTGAGGAATACTGATATCATCAAGAGGATCTGAGGATCTGGAAGAGAAGTAAGAGTAAAAGCCAGGAGATGGCAGTAGTGCAACATCTTTGGATGCAAGCTGCTGTTAAAAATGACAGAAGAAGAAGTTTGCTTGATCATTCCTCAGCTCGTCTGAGTGAAGTTGAGTGTAAAGAGGCTCCTGCTGTTAGAGAAACACTCTGACTGTTTAACAGAGTCAGACATGTTCAGACTGAATTTCAGTCAGAAACTCAGCATCACATTGATGAAGCTGCAGATTAATTGTGGTTAATTTCTGATTAATTTCTTTGCTGCCAGCTGAAATTTAAATGTAATTTAAAAGAAGGATTCAAGGTTATTGGGTTTTTGAACCCAAAGATATCACATGAACGTATATGAATTGTATGATATGTCTCTTCTATTTTTCCATCCATCCGTTCGCTTCCACATCTCCTTTTCAGGGTCATGGGGGTGTTGGAGCTGTCATCTTCTTCTTCTATTTTTCTATGATCATATTTTGATGTTGATTGTGATTGGTTTTATTTGTTTCTTCGGCGGTTGTAGTGTTTTAATATTTAGACTTTTTTCCATTATTGTAATTGTGTATAAAGTTTGATTTGAATGAAATTTACACTCAAATGCTTTCAGTGTTGCTGTGTTAAGTGTTTGCATGTCTAACGTTTGTATGGAAGACTGGTGGGGGAGGCTGTTACATCTTGCAGGAGGTCTCCTCTCTCCAGGAACTCCCTCTGCAGGTGGGGGAGATACAGGAGAGGTGGAGGAAGAACTCAGCCTGGGTGTCTATGTCTTGTGTAGTCTGGAGGATAAGTGGATGACGGGGTGGGTGCAGTTTTCTCTGTGGTGGGGCCGGGCGGCGCTGCTGAACTGGGCCCTAGTCCGGGTGGGCCTGGGCCCCCTTGTCCCTCCCTTCCTTCCCTCCCCATCTCCAGCTGCCTCCCTCTTCCCGCTCCACCACAATCACCCACACATGCAGGGCCTTGGGGTAAAGGTGTGTCACCAGGGTGCAGGGGAGGCATCCCCCCCTCTTTCCCCTTCTGGCTGCCTGTGCCTCAATTTTATCCCACAACTTAGACATTCACATTACTCACACTCTCATAACACATACATATAGGACCTTGGGGGTGGGCACGCTACACGGCATCCAGAAGACCATCGGGGTGTACGACCTCACCCCTGGCACCGTTGCCCACCTCTCAATTTTAAATCCACGTAGACATTGAGGGCTATCAGGAGGGGCTCTGCGCTTACCTGCTGCTGAGTAATTGCATATGAGAGCATGAGGGTGGGAATGGATGTTTGTATCTGTGTGTGTCTGTTTGTCTGTGTCTATATGTCAGGTCGGGTATCAGACGCCACCTCTCTGGGGACATCTCAGGCCCTCCAAGGTATGGAGGCCTATCTCCCCCCACCACTCCCCCTGCCAGTGGCAGACGCCCTCAGGCATCGGTGCATTGGTGGTTCTTTGTGTCCGAGGATGGGCGTCCAGGTACGCAGCGGCTCACTCCTGGTGGCTGCTTGTCGGGACCTGGAGCCTGGGGCTCACTCGGGCCACTTCGGGGGTGGGGTGCCCTCAGCCTGGGGTTCGGTCACTTTGGCACAGCTGGCTGCCAGCGGAGCTCACGGGCACGTCACTGCAACCCCCCCTGGCTTCTGCTCCGCGGCTGACCCCTCATCTGGGACTCTCCTCAGCTCTTTCCGGGATAGTGGCGCGGCTCTTCCTTGGTCTCTTGTGCTCTGAGGGCCTCTAGATGTCTAGAGCCTGGATCTCCTCCATACCTGTTTCATGCTCTGGTGGACAGGGCTGTGACCCCCCCACACCCTCTAGCAGATAATTACATGAAGGAACCTTTTAAATACAAGCTCGCTCATGCTCACACGGGTGCTCACACACACAAACTGCACTCTTTTTGGCTGCTACTTCAAAGCACACTGTGCGCTGACGATCTTACGTGCTGCACAATAATATTCAATATTTAGTATTTACAGTTATTCACATAGATCATCGCGATGATGTTGTTTATTATATTGCTCTCTTTTTTTTGCTTGTTTTCTCTTTTTTCTTTCTCAACAGGTTATCCAGGTGATTGATATGTGGATTTTTTGTCTGTTTGTTGTGTTTGTTTTTGTTTTTTGCCCTTTATCGCCGTCCCTCTTCCCCGCTGTTTTTCTTTCCCTCTTCCTTTTCCCCAGTGATGTCTGTCCCGTGTTTAGCAAGTGAAAATAAAATAAATATTATAATCTTATTTAGCTTCTCTTGAGCTGTAACATACAAGTCTTTAATAGCACTTTGAATGGCCAGTAGTTTTCTGGGTGGTCATCAAACTGCAAATGTCCAGTACGTTAAATTTCCCTTATTGTCAGGTACCTTGTAATATCCTGGACCCCCTGTGTCTCTGTTGATGTTTGAAGAGTGTTGTACAGATAAGGTTTGGGGGAACCCAGTCTCTCTATCTGTTGTGTTTGGAGTTCCACTTTAACATTAGCCTTTTGAGCACTGTGTGAGCCCTGATTGTGTATATCTGCATTCATGGCCATTTCGCATTGTTCACATGCAATTTTGTGACAGGCTAGTGGATCTACTTTTAGTTTGAATCCTTCAAGGTAAATGTCTGAGTTTTCTTGTACATACTTTGCTGTGCGTTGTTTTGGACTGGCGGGTGGTCCCACCAATGGATAGGGCAGTTCAGTTCACTATCTGAGGGTCCCTCCTCTTCTTCATAAACTGCAACCTCTGCTTCTGCAACTGCAACAGCCTTTTGACAACTCAAAATATGTAAATTGGCCTCAAGTTCAGTTTTTGGTTTCATTATAGCTGCTTCTCTTTCTGAATACGCCAGCTGTGCACGTGCAATCTCTGCTTTTGCTGCAGAACTTGTGGATGAACGCTTGGATGTATGCAAGCGTCTAGACTCAGCCTGTGTGTCTGCGTTGCTTGCATTATCCTTGTTCTCCATATTCTCTGCGTTGTGCACTTGTTGTGTTTCTCTTTGGTCTGGTGTTTCTTCCTCTTCTGGAAGATCCAGTTGATATTGCTTTCCTGACCATAGACTCATAACTGATGCGCTGAAAATAGCTCCTCGTGGTTGTGCCCACTGCGCTAATGTCTTTTTACTTTGCTGTCCTCGCCCTGAGTCTCTTAGTGTCACCAAATAACGATGCTCCAATAACTTATTTTCCTTTTTGCGCTGATTTATTGAAGAATGGCCTCTGACCATTGCCTTCTCTTTGACCATTGTAAAACTGAAAGTACAAAATACTGTATTAGATAACTAACATTGTAAACTAACTTGTTACACTCTTACTGCAAGCTAACAAGATAAAACTTTCAAATGTACAAATGATTCCCAAAGTAGTCAAACCCATATTACAAAGCAGCCACTAGAGGGAGCTCTTGGGCCGTTTATAACCATAATATCCAGTTTACCTTATAAAAGGCAGAACAGTAACTATAGTGTTTGCAATAAATGGAGACATTTAAGAACAGAAATCTATCATCTATTGTGATTCAAGTGTATAAACTAAACCACATAAAATGGCTTAAACTGAATATGGTCACGTTTTATTTTTTGTGTGGCCATTACTGAATTTTAATGGTGTTATAGATACTGTCAAGGCTAAGCCTACATTTAAAGCCACTGAGCTGTTTGTTGGCAGGTTAATGCTTGGTCACTGGTATGAATAAACTTATTAAACTTGGTTCAATAACTGAAACCATATCTTGTCCTTTAGATTCTTTATTCCAACACAATTTAACATAACAGCGCAGCGGTCACAAACTGTTTGCTCCTTCCGAACAACAACACACCTGCTGCTAATTACGTACAAAAGAAGAAAGAAAAAAATTATCTAAACAGTTTAACTGCTATGTACAGATAAAGGTTGAATAGCTTTAAAACATTTGCTATCCAGCAAATATCAGTCAAACTCAACACAAAAGGTAACATAACAATCGTTCAAATTGTTTGGACCGGTGATCCAAATCAACTGGCGTTGGTCAAACAGATGTGTGGTAGACTTAATTTGAAGGAGCTGCTACCGACAAACCAGCAAATAAACACCAAATATTTCATCTGTGACATTTGTGAGGTTTCCTCAAACACACTCCGTCAGTCTTGTTGCTGTTGAACGACAAACTATTTAAAAATGTCGCAGGTTTACCTGGTCATATTCTCAATGACGGGGCCATCGCCAAAAAAAAAGCAAACAATTAACACCACGCCGATGCTGTTCACAGGACAGCAAGAGTAACGATCAGGAGCATCTTGTCTTCGTTATCGTTCCCCTCGTACGTGTTATTACTGCAATTTCAGCATTTTCGCTTCACAACTAAAGTGTGCAGTTTACTTTGTGTGCACTCAAATGGAGTCAAGTCAATTAGCGCCACCTGTGGTCAAGTGCCAGGCCTACAGCCAGATTAACTTGTGACACACATCTGAGCCACGTTTGAATTCCTGTTTCATGCACAATACATTTGTAACTTTTCATTTTTTCTGTTTTTGTGTCTTGCAAATAAACCTTTAAAGTGATTGAAATGATGTTATGTATTTATTTTTGGACTTTAACTACGGTGGCCCTGAGAGGCCAAACGGACTGCAACTTAAGAAAACACCAGCAATAACAAAAAAAAAAAAAAAAAACACTGCAAAAGCACAAAAAACACAACTGAAATAGGAAAAAAGAAAACGGAAGTGTTTCTGGGGAGACAATAGTAATTAGTAATAAACAGAGCCAGTGTGACTAAGTGGAGCTTGTGAGAGTGAGTGGATTGAAGAAAGTGAGGGACTCAGATGTGTCAGTTGGTTTGTCTTTGTTTTTGAGTGTGGAGGAGAGTTAGATTGGGTTGGTTTTAAAGCTAAGTTAAGAATATTCTGAATTTCAATTCAATTTCATTTATATAGCATCAAATCACAACAACAGTGGCCTCAAGGTGCTTTATATTGTACAGTTTAATTTCCAAAACTTGCATATGATCTTCAGTTTGCAGCTGGACTATCACATAGCAGCTGGAGCAGTCTCACATGGAGGCCAGTCCACTGCTGCCACCTGTGGCCAAGTGCCATAGCCTACTACTAGATGAACTTGTGACACACATCTGCAGTAGAGGCTGAGTGGCTGCTCTTACACCTGGAGCATCCAAATCGACCCACAAACACGTTGAAAGATGCAATGCCATCAATGTGGATTGTCAAGACTGAGAGACCTCTTCCCTCTGACCCCTCCCCAAACCCTCAAACCCTCCTACCCACCTCGACATACAAACTCTGTGTGGCTTCACGTGTTCTGTTGATGTTTACATGATCGAAAAAACTTGAACACAAACACAAACAAACAAAGAGGAAGACCACACCGGAAGGAAAAAACTACAAGTCCCAGCATCCTCTGTGTTTAGGGAGCAGTAGTGAAAGTGAAAGTATTGAGCCTCCGTTCAGAGCAGCAGGAGGAGGAAGGTGGAGCTGAGGCAGGTGAGTGTTAACATGAATATGTTTCTTCTTATGACATAAAATAATTCCACGCTGTTGGTGTCTGTGGGTGAAATGTGAGGCCGGTCGGCTCCTCTGAGCGCTGGTTTCCTGTAAGTAGAGAGGAAGTGAGTTTAGCTGAGCCTCCGTTTAGTGTGAGAGAGCAGGAGGAGAGTGAGAGCTGTGCTGAGGCAGGGTGAGTGTTAACACCGCTCTGACATTACTGTGTCTCTGTGGCGGGAACAACAGGCTCCGTCAGTGGAGGCAAAAATAATCAGACTTTGGTTTTTCAAAGGAAACAACTTTATGTCGGAAGTTCCCGCATGCTCATTGGATAACGATGTGTCAATCTCAAGTTATTAGCCAATGAGCGTGCGGATCCACAGAAAGACCCGCCTTTATCACTGGACTTTAAAAACTACAATGGCGACAGAAACTCCGTGAGTGGAGTTCAGGGTGACGTTATGAAACTGTGACGTTTGAGCCACTTCCTGTTCTCAGTCCCAGCGTCCTGATCACCGAGGTTTCTGTTGCTCTGATATCTGATATTGATTATATTGGTAAACAGGCTGTAGCATAAACATCAGGTCTGTTCTGAAAACTGGCTTTATTTTTTCAAAGTAAGGGAATATCTGTGGTCTGATACCGCGGGCTCATGGGCTAAGGACTTGGATTGACAAGTCAAGCGCAGATGATTGTGTTGTTTCTTATAAAGGCTTGTGTGTGTGTGCCTTCCTGTGTGTGTCCTTGTGTCAGTGGAACTGAATCAGTGTGTTAGAGAAAGTGCTCCTCTGATGTGCCGTATTAAACCCGGTTCTTTGATCCCCATGAAAGAACAGAGAAAACCCGACTCATAGTGGTCAAAACATTAATAATTCTTTATTCAATCATCTTCCGGAAGAGAGAGCTCTGCACAGCCCAACGGCAGTTGCAGGATCTCTAACATTAGAATCATAAAATGTGTCTCATACAGGTGTTATTTTGGTACTTTACACATCACACAGTTTCGATACAAACACTCCTTATATGTTACTATTTCCTCTTTTTTGTCTGGCTTCCTGTATTTATTAATATGCTTGTATATTTCTACACTAACTTCCTGTTTTTCAGTCTGGCTGAGCACTTAGTTTGTGAGTCAAAAGTGGCCTTGCTTTACAAACCTTCATTATTAAAGTACATAAAACAATATAATCAGAAAATAAGCACTAAGAATATATTAATTACATGACAGTTCTCCCCCTTTTCGTGTTTCCTAAGAAACACGACATAATTCCTAATTTATCCCATTAAGTTTACTTGCATGTTAAAAGGCTAAAATATAACAAAAGAGATTATGCTAAACAAAATGAAACCTTTCAATTGCCCAACCCTATCTGTCCTCTCAACGGGTTGTATGTTTTCAATGTTTCCTTATTATTTTGTCATAATTACTTCTATCCACAACAAATAAATCAAGCTGTAAGACAGCACCTGTGAAATGTGAAATATCTTAAATCTACTTCCTAAACCCCCTTTTTTACCCAGAATCCCAATTTAAACCACACTTCTGAATTTCTTTTCCAAATCTGGACTACTACACTTAGTCACAGACCTGACCACTTTATTCAATTATCCTGTCTGTTACCAAGCCTTTCTTCTCACACAGTCACAGTGTCTCTTTCAGTGCAAGCCTCACTCATCCAGTCAGACAGGAAACTCAAGTTCTTCTTTTTCTTTTCCTGTCCCCAGTCATTCAACTCATTTGCATACTGACTCATATCTCAAGAAGTTGCCGTGACAATGCATATTTAACCATTACCACATTATTGAATTATTTTTATTTTCTTTCTACAGTAATCACTTGTTTTGATCAATCTGTACAGGAGCACTCCTAATTCACTATTCTAAAAACTACGTTAAGCTTTAATCACTTTTTCCTTTTCACAAGAATCACTCTACTGTCATGAGCTTCCCTGAGTTATTCTTCAACATCAGGGTTTAAGTGTGTTAAATTCACACTATTTTAACACTGATGAAAGATAACAAGCTGATTTTCATTGCATGTGTGTTATTGTTTCTTAATATATGCACACTTGTGATACGTCATATCACTCACAGACCAAATACTGTTCCAATTCAAAGTACGCTATGTACGTTAAAAAGAGTTCAGGCGTCTGGATTTCTTTAAGTTAAACTTAAAGAAATCCAGACGCTTTTCTTGGACTGTTGGTTTCAGTGTTTAGTCTCATTCACACACTCCCTCAGACTCTTCACACACACTGATTTGCTGACATAAGCACACTCCTGTGTGCTTTCTTGGCTTCACACACACACTGAGGACCATCTACAGACTGTGAGCTCCGTCTTCTTTGTCTTTGGAGCCGAACTCTGACAAAGTTAGGAACAAAACTTTCTCCAGCGTGTGAACTTTCCTCCTAGACTCAGTCTGAGCAGTCAGACCACATATTTCTAAAGCAGCACATGAAGGTGTGGCTCACACACACACAGGTGAAGGAAACAGCTGCAGTATTAAAAACTGCTTCACTGTCTACAAATATATGAACTGAATGTTTCTTTCAGGCTGTAAAAACCTTATTTATCCTCCATTACAGTCCTGCATTCAGAGTATTACTTCTGTTATATTAGTACATGTATTTTATTCTGATGAACACATGAAACTCTGAGCTGGATTGAATCCATTGAATCAGAGTCCAGGACTCAGACTAAACACACTGAATGTGTCCTGAGCTCGGCCGCTGTTCCACAGTAACTGCTGTCAGAGTCACTGTTACTGAGTTAGCTTAGCTAGCAGAGCAGCTAGCAGTTAGAGTATGAACTCTGTAAGCAGTCAGCTCGGTCCTGGACATTGTTACTGACATAAAGCTGCTCTCTGCAGCCATGTTTGACCTGCTGCTTTGTAGGACTACAGTAATGGAGGATTTGGAGGCTGAACTCGGCTCTGTGACACTTTTTGTAGTGAACTGATGAAAGCTGCGTCTCAGATGGATGTTAGTCCAACACGTCAGACACGACCTCTGCAGCTCTCTGTTGATGTGCACATGAATGATTTGTGTTTCCTCTGCAGGTGAAGGTAGAAAGTGTGTGTGAGCTGATGTGAATTGAGCAGCATGGATCAGTGTGAGGACAGAGAGGAGGGAGTCCCTCCCTCTAAAACCACTCTGTGTGGGGAACATGAGAGCCAGACCAAAGCTCAGAGGTGAGATGACCATCTCTAACTGTCCATGACTCTTCTCCATGTCACAGCTCAGCACTCACATCACTGCTCCATCATTATTCACAGGGACCAGCCTGGACCTCCACCCAGCTCTGTGTCCTACGAAAGTAACTCAGTCAAAGGTGTCATTAAGAGATTTGAGCAAAGACAGTCAGCTGAGAAAAGGTAAGCTAAGACCTTACCAACTTAATATCAACTGATATGTGATGAGAATTTTACTGAAGATTTATAACTTTTTCAGGATCCATCAGAGACTCAAACCTGGACCTCCACCCAGCTCTGTGTCCTGTTTTTTTGTGATTTGATGTTTCCTGGTTTCTAAAATGCATCTCTGTAGCAGAGCAGTGTCTCCAAGGACACACAGGCTCAGCTGTAACTGTCAGTTTATCTGGTTTAAGACACATTTGGACACAATTGGCTGTTTTTAACTATTTATTTTAATCAGAGGTATAAATTTAGACCTCACACATCTGGATCCTAAACTATGATAGAAACAGCTGCTAGCAGTGGGTAGTTTGACTTTGATACGCTGCTCTAGAAAGCAAACAAAGGTTTGTGCAGCTCCTCTTCAGAAAAGTGTTCAGAGAGCAGCTGCTGTATTAGACAAAGGCTCGTCGTGTGAGCCCAGATGTGTGTAACAGCTGGATGAAGGAGAACCATCACAGTCACGTCTCCATCCCGCCTTTATTAATGAACTTCCTGTTGCTTGCAGATGACAGGAACACAAAGTGTTTGTGCCACGTGATGCTGCAGGATTTGTTAACATGTCCATGATGGTAACATCTCCTCGTCTAACTGCAAACACATGAGCGCTCCTAACGGCAGCTATCACAACCACACAGGCAGACTGTTTCTCACTGTTGCATTCAGGGACATTTGTTTTCCTGTAAAAAGCTGAACTCTAATCTAAGAGGACTGTTACTGACAGGAAACAGCTGCATTATCTGCAGTCTGTGTGATCACAGCTGCTTCAATCACTTTATCAGAGAATTGATCATTGAATAAAACATGTTTGTGTCTGCAGAGGTCAGAGGTCACAGTCTGCAGGATCCAGCTGTCCGTCTGTGAGGAGTGACTGGTCCAAACATTACCCTCCACACTTCAGTGGTGAACCTGGACCAATGAGGTCAGAGAACTGTGATGACTCCTTTACATGTTTGTGTTTTCCTGGATAAATATGACCAAAGATTCATTAAAAAGATAAAAAATATTAGACTTTGTCCTGTAGCGCTGTGTGGCAGGCAGGATTGGACCCAAACACAACAGGATGAAGTCAAAGAGGCAGCTTTATTTCAGCTGTTAACATGCAAACAGCAGAAATAAGAAAACATAACTGTAGGTTTGCAGTGAATGAAGCCTCAGCTCGTCGCTCCACTTTGTCCCTCTTTTCCTTCTCCAAACAGCCACATCAGGAGTCTTTGATGGAGTTTTAAAATATTTCATTACAAATGTCCAAAGATGGGTTCAGGATACCTGAATCCACAATTATTAAAGCTCAAATAGTTCACAGGGTTTGGACTTTGTTAGGTGACGAGAGAACATCAAAGTGTTTTTATCTTTAAACAGTATTTTTATCACTTCAGTTGCTCTCACAGCCCTGTTTGTTATTTTACCAGAGCTCTTATGTTTCACTCAGTGCTCCCACCAAACACCTTGGAGGACACATTAGTGTGATTTAGATTTCATTGGTGTAAACACCAGTCACACAAGCTAACCCATGGAGGCAGCAGCAGGCTTTGTGTTTGGTAAAGTCTGTTGACTTAAACTAAGAGAGTTTAGTTTGTTAGCACAAAGAGCTGTCAGCTAAAGCCCCGAATGCACTTTGAATACAGATGAACTGAGAAAAACACTTTAAATACAGCAAACAGTCAAACTTACATCTTTTTCTGCTGATCATCCACAGCAGTACATTTAGCATTCATGCTAGCAGCAGCCTTTTTTTTTAATTTTTATCTCCCTCGTGAGTTTCCACAACATTTTATTACCGTAGTTTACATTCACCCGAGGGCTCACCCCACCTCCACCTGCAGCATCATTTCAGACGTAGTGCAGAAGCTGCAGGCGCTCTCTCCTGACACACCAAACTTTATAATCGGGGATAATAATAATGTCTCTCTTAAATCAACTCTGGGTAATCTGTATCAATATGTATCCTGTCCTACCAGACGGGATAAAATGTTGGACCTTTGTTACGGATCGGTGAAAAATGCTTATAAATCCCTCCTGCTTCCTCTTCTGGGATCTTCTGACCATAACTGTGTGCATCTTCTGCCCATCTATAATCTCTTAAAACGAGAGAAGACAAAGACTAAGGATGTTGACATATGGTCAGAAGAATCTGTGCTTACATTGCAGGACTGTTTTAAGTGTACAGATTGGGAAGTTTTTATTCAGTCTTGTGGAGATGATCTCGACGCTTTGCTGGATGTTACTAGCTCTTATGCAGTATTTTGTAAAGATATGATTATACCCCGTAAGCGCGTTAAAGTCTACGCTAACAATAAGCAATGGGTCACTAAAAGCCTCAAATCCTGTTTAAGGAAAAAGAGATAGGCCTTTAAAGAGGGCGCTGTTACTGATTCCCAGACAGCCACCAAGGAACTGAAAATCGAGATCCTGAAAGCAAAACAGAGCTACAAAAACCTTATTGAAACCAAATTTGCTGCAAAAAATTTGGGGTCTGCCTGAACTTGTATGAAAACCATAGCAGGGTTTCAAAATCCCCAGAGCAGCAGTCAGATCATTTTAGATGATTTTAATTCAGACAGAGATTTTGCAAACTCTTTAAATATGTTTTATGCTCGTTTTAGTTCTTTTGATTTTAGCGAGGATATTTTGAAACTGAAACAGAAACTGAGAGATACTCAGCACTTTATCATTGAACTCAGTGATGTCAAAAAGGCCTTTCATACAGTCAGTGTGAACAAGAGCCAGGGTCCTGATAATATTAGTGGCCGCCTAATTAAATCTTGTGCTGACGAACTCAGTCCTATATTTCAGGTTATTTTTAATAAGTCCTTGCAAACACAACATGTGCCCTCTGTTTGGAAAGAAGCAGTCGTGGTTCCTGTCCCTAAATCTAGTCGTCCAAAAATTCTAAATGACTTCAGGCCTGTTGCCCTCACTTCAGTTGTAATGAAAGTCTTTGAAAAAATCATCAGAAATGTGATTATGAAAGAGACTGAACATCAGCTGGATCCAATGCAGTTTGCATACATGCCCAATAGAGGAGTGGAGGACGCAATTTTGACTTCATTAAATCAGATTCTTAAACATGTAGAGAGTAAAGGGACTTTTGCAAGACTTCTTTTCATTGATTTTTCTTCGGCTTTTAATACAATACAGCCCCATATTTTAATTAAAAGACTTTTAGAACAGTTTGAAATCAGGAAAAACCTGATGGGCTGGATTTTAGATTTTTTAACTGACAGGTCACAAAGAGTGAGAATAAATGGGATTCTGTCTGACCCAGTGTTCTCCTCCACAGGTTCTCCTCAAGGGTCCGTCTTATCTCCCTTATTATTCATTCTCTATACAAATATGTGTCAGAGCAGACATGAAAACAGGGTCATTATTAAATATGCTGAAAATGGGCACGCAGTCACTTTAATTAAAGGTCAGAAAATAGAGCAAGTACAATCATATAAATATCTTGGGACCATAATCAATGAAAAACGGAACTTTGATCAAAATTGCAAATCAGTTTGTAAAAAGGGTCACCAGCACCTTTATTGTCTTAGGAAACTTGCTCATTTCCACATTGACCAAAAAATTTTAACTTTGTTTTATCGTTCTTTTATTGAGTCTGTTTTATCCTTTTGTTTGGTGGCATGGTTTGGTCAGACCTCTGTCACAGAGAAAAACTTTCTAAATCAGATAGTGAGATGGTCCAGTCGTCTGATAGGTGAGCCACAGTCTTGTTTAGCCTCCCTGTACTCTAAGCAGGTACAGAGGATGGCTTTATCAATCCTTAAAAATGGTTCCCATCCTCTAAGGGGTGAATTTCAGCTTCTTCCCTCAAGACGGAGATTTCTATTTCCGAGATGCAGGACAAAGCGTTATAAAAATAGCTTTGTCCCCGTTGCTGTCACTGAATTAAATAAGAACTGTTTTTGATTCGAAATATTAAAATGATTATATATGTGCCACCGTGAGGTTTATATCTTTACTAGGTATGTGTGTTTTTAAAGGGATGCCAAATGCTGTCATTTTTTCTGTAAAGCAAATTTACCTTGCCTATGGGTATAAATAAAGTTACCTTGACCTACCTTGACCTTGCCTAGCACAAAGAGCTGTCAGCTAAAGCCCCGGATGCACTTTGAATACAGATGAACTGAGAAAAACACTTTAAATACAGCAAACAGTCAAACTGACAACATGTTTTTCTGCTGATCATCCACAGCAGTACATTTAGCATTCATGCTAGCAGCAGGCTATGACTGTCCACTCAGCACCAACACAGGTAGGAGTGAGCAGTGATGAAGCAGGACTGTGGGCAAGTTTGAGCTACAATCCTAGAGAAAATTCTCAGTTTCTCCAAAGAAAAGGGGAAAAATTCTTGGTGTTGTGAAGATGTGAGTTGGTCTTGTTGTCGTGGGGCTGGAAGGATGCTGGCAGTGAGAGGCTTTTCATACAGTGTTCAGTAACAGAATGAGAAGAAAGCCACTGCACATAAACAAGGTGCTCGTAGTGTTTGTTTACTGTGTTTGTGCCACAATGTCAGATCAGTTGTAGATTCACATGCAGACTTGTCCAGTGAAACCAGTGCAAGTACTGCAGTACAGAGCAAAGACTAAGCAAACCAGGAGAGCTCTCCAACTTTCTGAAAGTATCAGGATACTTGGGTGATAAGAAAAAGTGGATCATGCAACAATGTCCCTCAGCACACAAAACCATCAAAGCAGAATAAATATAATGTTTTAGAAAGGCCGATCAAACACTTACAGGGACCTGAAGAGAGAGAACCAACAAAATGTCATGGCTAACAGAGGAACTCAAGCACAGACTGAGTTCTGACAAACAAAAAGGTGACAGTTTATTTACCAAAGGGGTGAACCACAGTGCTCTATATATGTACAGTGAGTTGGGGAGGGGGTCCAGGGCTCCAGGGAAAAGAGGGAAGGGAGTCCACACTCACTCCTCTTCAGTCACTCTTGTCCTGCTCTCCACTCACACAGCCACACACGGGAATCACAGGTAAGCGTCTGTAACCAGGTCTGGGGAAACATATACTCAAAGTATACACAAAGTTAACCCAACTGGTGAATTTAGAGAAAGATTTCTTAGCAAGGAGCTGAGATCATGAACACAGGAGGGTCAATGTCCCAGCGACAAACTGCTCCATGCCGCAGCGTTAAATGGTTACCGGTAAGCCCAGGTGAATCAGCAACAGGTGGTGTAATCATCATAACTGTGTGGATCAAGAGCGAGAGGCCAATACAAGCTCCAGGAGAGAGCAAAACATAAAACCTGAAAAGCCATCATGAGCCAGTCAGAGAGACACAGAGTTTTATACTAGAAGAGAAACCTGCTCATCTTCATCATGTTTGTTTAAATAGAGAAAATCAGAAGTCTCTGTGTGTCAGACCACGGCTCTACACGGACACTTCTAAGATGCTTCAGAGTGAACTGACCCAGATAATCTGCACACAGCAGCTGTAAAACAGTGAAAGTCATAACTGTCTCTCTCTGATGGAAAGCTTTTATTGTGAAGTCAGGAAGTCTGCAGGAAGTGTTGAGTTTGTATTCATCATTCAGTGTTTAATGAGACAGGCAGACAGGAAGAGCAGCTCATTAGTGTTGATGAAATCAAAGGAACTGTGAGGAACTGCAGTTTGGTCAAATCTGGATGTTTTTCACTGACAGTAAATGTTTTTAGTGATAAAGAAATGTGTTCACAGAGAGAGGAAGAGGAGTGGTGTTTGTGAGGAGGAGCAGCTCTCCTGCTGTGCTTTGTGTATGGACGTCCTGAAGGATCCAGTCTCTACGAGCTGTGGACACTGGTTCTGCAGACAGTGCATCTCCTCATACTGGGACCAGTCTGCTTCATCAGGAGACTCGTCCTGCCCCCAGTGTGGAGAAAGATCCAGAAGCAGAGCTGGACTGCAGACAGCCAGTCAGAGCAGCTGTGTACAAAGTAAGACTGAACATCTGTCTGCTGATGGACTCATTTCTGAAAACTGGACTTCTTGTGTTGTTCAGACATTGAAGAGTTTTCTTTCTCTTTAGTCTCATTGTTTTTCTTTCTTTCAGCAGATGTTGGTCTGCAGGAGGTTTTAGATAAACATAAGATCAGTCTGAGGAGGAGATGTGAACGTGTGACTGAAGGAAGTGATGAAACAGGAAGTAGAACCCTCCTCAACATGATCTACACTGAGCTCTACATCACAGAGGGACAGAGTGAAGAGGTTCATACCCAACATGAGGTGAGGCAGCTGGAGACAGCTTCCAAGATGGACGCCCTCCATGACGCTCCAATCAGGTGCCAGGACATCTTTAAAGCCTTACCTGACCAACAGAGACCCATCAGAGTGGTTCTGACCAACGGCGTGGCTGGTGTTGGAAAAACCTTCTCAGTGCAGAAGTTCACTCTGGACTGGGCAGAGGGCTTGGAGAACCAACATGTCAGTGTGGTGGTTCTGCTTTCATTCAGGGAGCTGAACCTGATCAGAGATGAGCAGTACAGTCTTCTGGAGCTGCTCCATGTTTTCTATCCAACATTACAGAAGGTCACAGCAGAGAAGCTGGCTGTCTCTCAGCTTTTGTTCATCTTTGACGGCCTGGATGAAAGCAGACTTTCATTGGATTTCACCAACAGGAAGCTGCTGTCTGATGTCACACAGAAGTCATCAGTCAGCCAGCTGCTGACAAACCTCATCCAGGGGAATCTGCTTCCCTCGGCTCTCGTCTGGATAACTTCCCGACCTGCAGCAGCCAATCAGATCCCTCCTACATGTGTTGACAGGCTAACAGAAGTACGAGGCTTCACTGACGCCCAGAAGGAGGAGTACTTCAGGAGGAGATTCAGTGATGAAGAGCTGTCCAGCAGAATCATCTCCCACATGAAGACATCCAGGAGCCTCCACATCATGTGTAGTATCCCAGTCTTCTGCTGGATCACTGCTACAGTTCTGGAGCACATGTTGACTACAGAGCAGAGAGGAGAGCTGCCCAAGACCCTGACTGACATGTACTCACACTTCCTGCTGGTTCAGACAAAGAGGAAGAAGAACAAGTACCATGAGGGACATGAGACGAGTCCACAGGAGCTGACGGAAGCTGACAGGGAAGTTCTTCTGAAGCTGGGGAGGCTGGCGTTTGAACATCTGGAGAAAGTAAACATCATGTTCTACCAAGAAGACCTGGAGCAGTGTGGTCTGGATGTGACAGAGGCCTCGGTGTACTCAGGAGTTTGTACAGAGATCTTCAAAAGAGAGTGTGTGATCTTCCAGAAACCAGTCTACTGCTTTGTTCATCTGAGCATTCAGGAGTTTCTGGCTGCTGTCTACATGTTCCACTGTCACACCAACAGGAAGACAAAGGTGCTGAGGGACTTCCTTAAACCAAAATCTTTAATCAAGATGATTTCCAGTGTTTTTGATAACATAGATCTCCAATCACTTGATGTATTTCTGAGGAGAGTCATGGGGAAATCCCTCCAGAGTAAAAATGGCCACCTGGACCTGTTTGTTCGCTTCCTTCATGGCCTCTGTCTGGAGTCCAACCAGAGACTCTTAGTAGGTCTGCTGGGTCAGACAGAGAACGGTCCAGGAACCATCCAGAGTGTCATCAACAACCTGAAGGAGATGAACAGTGATGAAATCTCTCCTGACAGAAGCATCAACATCTTCCACTGTCTGATGGAGATGAACCACCTCTCATTATTTCAGGAGATCCAAAAGTTCCTGAAGTCAGAGAACAGATCAGAGAAGGAACTATCTGAGATCCACTGCTCAGCTCTGGCCTTCATGCTGCAGATGTCAGAGAAGGTTCTGGATGAGTTTGACCTGCGGAAGTACAACACATCAGAGCCGGGACGACTGAGACTGATTCCAGCTGTGAGGAACTGCAGAAAGGCTGGGTGAGTCCAGATGTGATCATTAACATCATTGATCAGTGTAGGTTAGTAGTTTAATGTTGAAAATAAAATTATATTGTAACCACAAAGTGTTTGTGTCCGTACGCTGCAACCTTCCACACCATTCCTTTATTGTACAGACTCAGCAGCAGCTCCATGGATCCCAAATCCAAGAGTGGAGAACAGATTTGAAGTGTGTCACATCCATGCAGTCACAGCTGTTTCCACCATGTTTCCACTGATATTAATGCTGTTCAATGACACGTTTCATATCAGTGAATATGTTCTTTAGGACATCCACTGACATGTTTAAGTGTCCTGCTGGAAATCACTCAAATCATCCATGAAATCCATGAAAAATCCTTTTAGTGTTTCTAACTTTACCCTCTGTCCTCTCTCTCTCTCCATCCTCCTCACTGCTTCTTTCACTGATGATCACACAAACATCGTATTCAGCTACAAAATAACACAATAATATCATCTGATGATCATTATTATAAGAGCAGGATCCATATTTGATATCAGAGTAACACACTGCTTGGTTATGTGCAGTCATCATCAGTGACTGTGGGTCAAACAGAAGCTCTCTGATTGGTTGCTGACCTTGGTCACCTGTTTGTGTTTGCTCTCTCTTTGCTGTCTCCATCCTCTCTCTCCTTTCTCTCCCTCTCTGTCTTTGTACCGTCACTCAGGTCCAATGGAAACAGTGACATTTACAAACCAATCAAAGACAAACTGATCCATGTCAGGTTATAACAATATTCAAAGTGAATACAGGCTGCTGCTGGACACAGACAGGTAACATAATTTTGACTTGCTGTCACCTGGATCTGGACTCATAAACACTGAAGCCCTGAACAGGAATACAAATCATTTTCTGCCAACTAGCGACACACCAGCAGATAATGGTTCAGAAAGCTAAAATGAACCAATCATTTCTGTGTTTAGTTCCCCTGAAATCAGATCTGATATCAGCAGCTCTGAGTTCATTCATCATTATTGTCCAGTGATGAGATTTCTGCTCCGTTTGGTAACAGTCAGCAGGTTTTTCCTGCGTGTGGACGTGAACAGTCGTACCTGACAGCAGGTAGCAAACAGAGATCATCTTTCCAGCTGGAACTCTTCACTGAGCTGAACTCATTCAAAATGTTCTGGAGTCAAAACAGGAAACAGTCCAAATGTGTGTCTTCACTCTGACTCTGGATCAGATCTCAGTGACAGACTGTGGACATTATGGAAGCCTAAATGTGACACCATCTTCCTCCTTCATCTGCAGATTAAAGCCAAACAAAGATTCTCATTAAAAGTCTGCAGGTCTGAGAGAGACTCAATCGTTGTGTCATGTCAAACACAGTAAGAGGAGCTGAAGCACAGATGTGAAGAGCAGATTCATCAGATTATGACCTCACTCTGTTTTGTCTTCATATACATTCAGTCTGTGTTTATAATGCAGATTTTGTGCTTTTATAATAACACATTTTATATTTTCTATCATCACAGACTGACTGAGTGTCGACTCTCAGAGTCTCACTGTGAAGTTGTGGCCTCAGCTCTGAAGTCCAACCCCTCCCATCTGACAGAGCTGGACTTCAGTAACAACTACAAGCTGCAGGATTCAGGTGTGAAGCTTCTGTGTGCTGGACTGGAGAGTCCAAACTGTCGACTGGAGACTCTGATGTGAGTTCACTGACTGTGGCTGTTGTTGTTTTTCTATATTTCAGGTCTTTGATTGATGTTTGAAACTTTCTTTAGTTCCTAAATGTTCAGGATGTGTCTGAAGACAAATGTGAAGAAGTTTGAGTGCTTTCAGAAATGTTGTGTCTTTCCAAACGACTGAACAACAGTTTTTCTTTTTGGCTCCAAACAGAAGTGACAGACTTGAGCAGGGTTCATTTAAAGGCTGACAGAAGTGGAGTGGTGACGGGGAGATGTTTGACAGGACAGTGTTTCAGCCTCCACAGGTTCATGTTGTGCTCCATCAGACAGTGAAGATGAAGTCAGTGGTGATGAGGCTGTAGAGTGTGTGAGGGATGTGAATGAGGATGATGAAGATCTGATGATAGCAGATAAAAACAGGCTGCAGAGACTTTGAGCCATACATGGCACACAGTGTGTGTACAGAACAGCTGAAATCATTATGGAGGCCTCACTGGAATATGGAAGCATCACAGTACAGCTTCAGTGAAGCATTAAAGTCTCTGATATGAAATGAGAAATGAAGCAGCCAGAGATTTTTCATGAGTGGAAATCCACTGTGACTGTGAGCTGCTGCTACAGCCTCCAGATTAGCCAGCAGCTCATCCTGCTCAACATTTTCTCACCAACTTTAATGGAAGTGTGATGTTTTCAGCTGGAGTGATGGTCAGGGTGGCCTCCCTCTCCTCTTCTTCTCCTCTTCCTCTTTCATTTGTAAAGCCACTTCTGCTGCTTTCATTCATTTGGAAGTCCTGTAGCTGAGTTTGGGAGAGACTAACAGCCTCGGCAGCAGAGGGGAGAAAGGCTGTAACACCACCACTTTACTCTGTTCTACCTGTCACATCATTTTATCAGGAAACAAATATGCTCATGTTTTTACTATGTTTGTCTTGAAGATGTTATAAGATCACATGGTGCTTTTTATTATTGTGTTGGTTTGTTTCCTGTCTCTTGGATGGAGCCCAGCTGTGCGTGGCCCCTGGGCCTGTGGTCAGAGTGTGTGCTGGATAATCCGGCCCAGGATGAGGCCAAACTGACATGGGATGAAATGTCTGTCACACACTTGAGCTTAGTGTAGTTTCCTTTCCGCACAATTTAAAAACAACCAAAACTTTGTTCTGTCTTTTCTATGTTATACTGTAGACTTTCTTTGATACTGTGTCCAAAAGGAGCACCTTTTACTTTGAAGGGGAGCCGACTCGGTTTCCTGTTCAGGTTCGATGATGGAAGCAAATTAGTGTGTGATGTTCTTTCAGTGTTGCACTTTGTAGACGCTCCCTGAGCACTGGTCTCACAGCCAGCTGCACATAGAGACCAGTGTTGTTAGTCCAGGTCAGAAGATGACTTGTTGGAATGAAAATGAGCTTGTAGTTTGTCTGCTTTAATAATGTGACTGGAAAAAGGTGTTGGACTTCAAATATGTCCATTTCTTTCACACTTCACCTTTAAAAGTGAAGCCTTGTGGTTCCTGGAAGGAAAAACACAACTTTTTCAAATCTTTGTCCGGTTTTTATGATAAATGTACGACTTTAATTTGAAACGTTCAGAGTTTTTTCTCTTGTTGTGTTTGTTTGAAGCTGCTTCCTGTTGGCTTCAGCTGTTTGGAGTTTCCATTTTCTAAACTTCTACATTCTGAACCTTCTTCAGCTCTGAACAGATGATGAAACACTGAATGATTTCAAGCTCACACTTTGTCTAATAAACTTACATCTTTCATTCTTTATACAGATTGAGGAGCTGTGGTTTGTCAGAGATCAGCTGTGATTATCTGGCAGCAGCGCTGAAGTCCAACCCCTCCCATCTGAGAGAGCTGAACCTGAGCTGCAACAACAGCCTGCAGGATTCAGGAGTTAAGCATCTGTGTGGTTTTCTGGAGAGTCCAGGATGTGGACTTGAATCTCTGAGGTCAGTCAGCATGTTTTAGTTGTGCTGAGATGAATATGATGTGAAAGTTGTGCTGACACTAAACTGCAGACATCAAGCTGATATTATACTGATCCACACTGAGGATCTTCATGGTAAAGTCTGTTTTCTTCTTCTCTGGTTTAGTCCATTGACTGCAGCAGAACAATGTTCACATTTCAAACAATGATACTCAACGTATGGCCCGCGGCCCACTCACGGCCTGCCCACCTTTCCTGATTCAGAGAGAGGGGACCCTGATTAACTGTGTAGTGTTCTTCCTCACAGTTCTAAGTATCAGACACAACAATGAATAATCCACAGCTGACTGTCTTTAGCAGGTCAAAGGTCACGGCACACAGCAGACAGTGGGAAATATTATAATTGTGATCATTTATCAGCACATATCCATATGTATAAAAACAAAGCTGACACTGTGAGACTTGATCAGAGGTGTGATCATCACAGCAGAGGCCTTTGTGTCAAAGTCACTGAGGATCAAACAGAAACACATGAAGCAGATTTTCCTGTTCTGGCTTTTTATAGCAGATAACCTTCAAAATATTCTGCAGTTGATCAAAAACTGAAGCAAACCATGAATCAACATGTGAACATGACCTGATGCTGCTGAAGTGAAGCAAAGTTAAAGAGGCTTGATTACAGACACAGCTGAGAGTTTGTAATCTGTCATCATTTTAAAAGGTTTAAATTTCTTCAGTATTGAACAGCAGAAATGAGGCTTTGTTTTCGGAGGCCGACAGCAGTGAACACAACAGCAGACTGGTGCGTAATAAGCAGTGAATAATGCAGAAAACAGATTTTTGAAGGTAAACTGTTCTTGAAGTACACTGAGAGAGAGAGAGCTGTGCAGGAAGTAAACGTCAAAGTCAGAGAGAATTCATGACGATGTTCATCAAACGTGAAGCGTAGTTTGGATCTTCTTTTGCTGCTGGTTCAGTCAGTTTTGGTTGGAGACAGATGAAACCTGCAGCTTCAGGATCTGTGAGCTGTCCACTTTCAGCCCCGATGGCATTTAAATAGGAAAATCCATTTTCTTACACCCGCCTCTAATGCTGGGTAATGTCAGCTGGTCCATGTGCAGCTGGGTGTGAGGCTCAGGGAGCGTCTACAAAGTGCAACACTGAAAGAACATCATCCATAAATATTGAGCAATAAATGGACTCTCATACAGCGAGACTCAAATGCCTTTAAACATCTGCTTATCCTGCTGATCCAAGTCCAACAAAGAGTTTGTAAAAACATGTTTGTCAATCATTTTGTTTGGTTTCTGAGGAAAATGATTCAATAACTTGCTGTTAATACACAACATTTCATCATATTTCCTCATAACCCTCTTTTGTCTGACCATTTGATCCCATTTGAATTTGCAAAAAAGGATCCACAGAGTTTGGTGACAATAATGACAGTAGATGTTTGTGTGAAAGTGCTGGAAGCAAATTAGTGTATGATGTTCTTTCAGTGTTGCACTTTGTAGACGCTCCCTGAGCACTGGTCTCACAGCCAGCTGCACATAGAGACCAGTGTTGTTAGTCCAGGTCAGAAGATGACTTGTTGGAATGAAAATGAGCTTGTAGTTTGTCTGCTTTAATAATGTGACTGGAAAAAGGTGTTGGACTTCAAATATGTCCATTTCTTTCACACTTCACCTTTAAAAGTGAAGCCTTGTGGTTCCTGGAAGGAAAAACACAACTTTTTCAAATCTTTGTCCTGTTTTTATGATAAATGTACGACTTTAATGTGAAACGTTCAGAGTTTTTTCTCTTGTTGTGTTTGTTTGAACCTACTTCCTGTTGGCTTCAGCCGTTTGGAGTTTCCATTTTCTAAACTTCTACATTCTGAACCATCTTCAGCTCTGAACAGATGATGAAACACTGAATGATTTCAAGCTCACACTTTGTCTAATAAACTTACATCTTTCATTCTTTATACAGATTGTGGGGCTGTGGTTTGTCAGAGATCAGCTGTGATTATCTGGCAGCAGCACTGAAGTCCAACCCTGTCAGGGTTCCTGGGTCGGTGACCCAGTGCTTTCCGTTTTGTTCACGTTCAGTTTATTTCGTCACTTCCTGTTTGTTCCTGTGTTAGCTCGTCTCGTGCCGTTAGCCAGATTATGTTCAGCTGTGTACTCACCGGTCTCTCATTATCATCCTCATCAGTCTGTGCATTTAAGTCTTCTGTTTCTATTCGTTCTTTGTCGTGTCATTGATGATGTTCGTGTGATGTTGTCCTCCCCGTGTTCTCTCAGTCAGTCAGCCATTCAGTGTTCCAGCCAGTCAGTGTCCGTTCACCCTCTGTTCCTCCACTCCTTATAATAAACATCCACCAGTCTTCACCTACCTGTGAGTCCTGCGTTTGGGTTCCTTCTTCCTCGCCTCCACACAACGCCTGACAGAATGACACGACCCGTGCCACGAAGACACGATTGGGACCCAGCGGACTCGGACCTCAACGAGCGGCAGGTGGCAGCGCTTTCCCGTTGGGCAGAGGTGGTCAGGGGAAAACAGCGGCTCTTCGCGGAGCGAGAGCACATCTTCGAGGGGACTCGCCTGGCTCTGGGCGGGCCTCGGAGACGCCGCGTTCCCCCACCTGCTGCCACACCTGCCTCGGAGCATTTGCCGCGGAGAGCGGACGTTTCGTGCCGCGTTTCGGCCGCTCCCTCTCTCGCCGCTCCGCTCCTCGTTCGCACACCCGCCGCCTCATTCGCCGGACCTCCACCTTCGCCACGGCACCGTGGCTACGCCTCCCACCTCGACTCAATGGAGGCTACCGCGCCAGAGGCTCAGCTGTTTACCCCGGCCGCTTCCTCTTCCCGAAGAAAGCGGCGCACACGTCGCCATAATATGGACTATTTTCAACAACTCCCGGTGGTGAGTTCCACTAACTGTTTTCCACATCCATCATCTGATTATCCCCATAAAACACATAACAGATCCACCACCGATCCATGGGGAGTTTCCCTCCTGGAGGATGTCGACTGGGAAGATTTTTTCTGCGCTGCTCCCACAAAGACTGTAAATCGTGGTGGCAGAAAAAACAGACCGAACTCTGATAAACCTGCCAGTAGCACACACCCGGTCACCATTTCCACACCCGTCACTCAGCCATTCCCCACCAGCACGGCAGCCCAGATTTGGCCTTCTTCTTCAGCCATTTCATCTCCTCAGATGTTTAGGGCCCGGCCTACACCCACACCGGTGCCAGCTCCCAGGAGGAAGGCAGCTGCGACGCAGTCTACCTCCACATCCACTCTTGTTTCCCGGGTGGGGGTGACTGGTGTCCAGCCACCTCCCGTGCCTGTCCCAGCGCCCAGGCTGAGGGCAGCCTCAACCCAGCCTGACCTCCCTGGAGGCTTGGAAGGGCTAACCGGCCCACCTACTACTTCACCTCTTCATCCACCTCCTGATCCAACCTTTCACGCCCTCGCACTGTCCCTGGTTAGGCTAGCTGAGGTGTCCCCTGCTCAGGCACCAGCCTTATTAGCCCAGGCCGCAATCTTATCCCCCTCGGTAACTCTGTCATTAGCTCAGCCATTAGCATCGCCAACCTCTGTTCATCCCTTAGCTTCCCCACTCCAGTCAGTTCCCTCACCTGCTGTTCAGCTTCCACTCCAGTCAGTTCCCTCACCTGCTGTTCAGCCTTCACTCCAGTCAGTTCACTCACCTGCTCTTCAGCCTTCACTCCAGTCTCCTCCTGTCCTCCAGTCTCCTCCTGTCCTCCAGTCTCCTCCTGTCCTCCAGTCTCCTCCCGTCCTCCAGTCCCCTGTAGTCCAGTCTCCTCCCGTCCTCCAGTCCCCTGTAGTCCAGTCTCCTCCCGTCCTCCAGTCCCCTGTAGTCCAGTCTGTAGTCCAGTCGCCTCCCGCCCTCCAGTCTGTCCAGTCTGTAGTCCAGTCAGTCCCGTCGCCTCCCGTCCAGTCAGTTCAGTTCCTGGACCTGCAGCCACAGCACCCAGAGCCAGCTGTGAGCCCTCCTGCTTGTCAGCCAGGGGCCTCCGCGCCCGCTGGCCCGGCCGCTCTCCCGCCAGGGGCCTCCGCGCCCGCTGGCCCGGCCGCTCTCCCGCCAGGGGCCTCCGCGCCCGCTGGCCCGGCCGCTCTCCCGCCAGGGGCCTCCGCGCCCGCTGGCCCGGCCGCTCTCCCGCCAGGGGCCTCCGCGCCCGCTGGCCCGGCCGCTCTCCAGCCAGGGGCCTCCGCGCCCGCTGGCCCTGCCTGTCTCCAGCCAGGGGCCTCCGCGCCCGCTGGCCCTGCCTGTCTCCAGCCAGGGGCCTCCGCGCCCGCTGGCCCTGCCTGTCTCCAGCCAGGGGCTTCCGCGCCCGCTGGCCCTGCCTGTCTCCAGCCAGGGGCTTCCGCGCCCGCTGGCCCTGCCTGTCTCCAGCCAGGGGCTTCCGCGCCCGCTGGCCCTGCCTGTCTCCAGCCAGGGGCTTCCGCGCCCGCTGGCCCTGCCTGTCTCCAGCCAGGGGCTTCCGCGCCCGCTGGCCCTAAAGCTGTGGCTCCGTCACCCCCGGCTCCCGTGCCGTCACCTGGTCCAGCCTCAGCGTCAGCATCTGCGTCGCCTGGGCCAGCCTCAGACTCAGCTTCAGCGTCTGCGTCGCCTGGGCCGGACTCAGCTTTAGCTTCAGCGTCTGCTTCGCCTGGGCCGGACTCAGCCTCTGCTTCAGCGTCTGCTTCGCCTGGGCCGGACTCAGCCTCTGCTTCAGCGTCTGCTTCGCCTGGTCCGGACTCAGCCTCTGCTTCAGCGTCTGCTTCGCCTGGTCCGGACTCAGCCTCTGCTTCAGCGTCTGCTTCGCCTGGTCCGGACTCAGCCTCTGCTTCAGCGTCTGCTTCGCCTGGTCCGGACTCAGCCTCTGCTTCAGCTTCTGCTTCGCCTGGTCCGGACTCAGCCTCTGCTTCAGCTTCGCCGGGTCCGGCCTCAGCCTCGTCGCCAGCCTCTGCTTCGCCTGGTCCGGCGGCTGCCTCGTCGCCAGCCTCTGCTTCGCCTGGTCCGGCGGCTGCCTCGTCGCCAGCCTCTGCTTCGCCTGGTCCGGCGGCTGCCGCGTCGCCAGCCTCCGCTTCGCCTGGTCCTGCGGCTGCCGCACCGTCGCCCCAGCCACGTTCTGGACGTCATCGCCGGCGCGGCCGCCCACCGGACCTGCTTAGCGGCCGCCGCCGCCTTCCTCGCGGCCGCCCACCGGACCTGCTCAGCGACCGCCGCCGCCTTCCTCGCGGCCGCCCACCGGACCTGCTCAGCGACCGCCGCCGCCTTCCTCGCGGCCGCCCACCGGACCAGCTCAGCGGCTGCCGCCGCCTTCCTCGCGGCCGCCCGCCTGAACTGTCTCGCCTCGGCCGCCGGCCACGCGGCCGCCCGCCTGAACTGTCTCGCCTCGGCCGCCGGCCACGCGGCCGCCCGCCTGAACTGTCTCGCCTCGGCCGCCGGCCACGCGGCCGCCCGCCTGAACTGTCTCGTCTCGGCCGCCGGCCACGCGGCCGCCCGCCTGAACTGTCTCGTCTCGGCCGCCGGCCACGCGGCCGCCCGCCTGAACTGTCTCGTCTCGGCCGCCGGCCACGCGGCCGCCCGCCTGAACTGTTTCGTCTCGGCCGCCGGCCACGCGGCCGCCCGCCTGAACTGTCTCGTCTCGGCCGCCGGCCACGCGGCCGCCCGCCTGAACTGTCTCGTCTCGGCTGCCGGCCACGCGGCCGCCCGCCTGAACTGTTTGTCTCTCTGTGGACTCCGTCCCTCCGTCCTGGGCCCCCTCCGCCCGCCCTGTTCTGGTCTTTTTCTCTTTTGGCCGTCGGGTGCCGTCCTTTGAAGGGGGGGGTACTGTCAGGGTTCCTGGGTCGGTGACCCAGTGCTTTCCGTTTTGTTCACGTTCAGTTTATTTCGTCACTTCCTGTTTGTTCCTGTGTTAGCTCGTCTCGTGCCGTTAGCCAGATTATGTTCAGCTGTGTACTCACCGGTCTCTCATTATCATCCTCATCAGTCTGTGCATTTAAGTCTTCTGTTTCTATTCGTTCTTTGTCGTGTCATTGATGATGTTCGTGTGATGTTGTCCTCCCCGTGTTCTCTCAGTCAGTCAGCCATTCAGTGTTCCAGCCAGTCAGTGTCCGTTCACCCTCTGTTCCTCCACTCCTTATAATAAACATCCACCAGTCTTCACCTACCTGTGAGTCCTGCGTTTGGGTTCCTTCTTCCTCGCCTCCACACAACGCCTGACAAACCCCTCCCATCTGAGAGAGCTGGACCTGACCTACAACAACAACCTGCAGGATTCAGGAGTGAAGCATCTGTGTGGTTTTCTGGAGAGTCCAGGATGTGGACTTGAAACTCTGAGGTCAGTCAGCATGTTTTAGTTGTACTGAGATGAATATGATGTGAAAGTTGTGCTGACACTAAACTGCAGACATCAGGCTGATATTATACTGATCCACACTGAGGATCTTCATGGTAAAGTCTGTTTTCTTCTTCTCTGGTTTAGTCCATTGACTGCAGCAGAACAATGTTCACATTTCAAACCTTCAAAGAAGAAGAAAAATCCTCCACTGGATAATTCACTGTGAAACTCTCAAACTCTTCATTCCACCTTAAAGTCTGTCTGGCACTGATATCCAAAGAAAAATGTGTGTTTGCTTTACAGAGAGCAGTCCAACACAAACATACACACATCATCCAAAACACAGTCCAACATCCAAATCTCCTCCACTGCCAGCATGAATGATGGGAAAGAGAAGGAGGAACACTCTGACATTCAGGGTTAGAATGAGTTTCATAAAGCAGACTGTGAAGATCAAAGCTGCATTAGAAAGCTTACATGAATGAATGAGTGGACAGAAGTGGACAGAGATCATCTGAAGCACTTCAAAGGCTTTAAATCAGCACATTTCTCTTTATTCTTTATCAACTCTGTTAGTTTCTCTCAGTTTTCTGTGGAATGAAGCTAACAGCAGGCTAACAAGATGCTGACCAATAGGTTTCTATTAAAGGTTGTAATTTGTATATGAAAAAGTGCTTTGGCTCAGCAGGGATCAGCTTACAGGTAGAATACAGCTGCTGGATGGGATTAGCATGTCATAGCTATCTACCAAACTGCTAACTGGGGAATTTCAGGCCATCTATGGATCATTTTTGCTAACTGTTTATTCAGCTTAGGCTCACAGGGCTGCAGCCTCTGCCCTAGCCTTCATAGGGCAAGAGGCGTGGTCCACCTGCACAGGTGAGCAGTCCATCACAGGGCCAACAGAGAGAGACAGAGAAGAACTCTCTCACATCCACACCTACAGCCAATTTAGAAGCACCAATGAACCTAAGCAGCATTTCATTGGACTGTGGGAGAACATCCAACCTCCACAGAAAGGCCAACAAGCTTCAACCTACAACCTTCTTGCTTTAAGGCACTAGTGCTAACCACTTTTTCCCATTTCAGCCCAAATCCTGCATCTTCCTGTTTCTGACTCCAGGCCAGCTCCACTAACACTTTCTCATCAGACACTGCCACCTAGTGGAGGAAGTCTTAGTTCCATTTGAAGCTTCAGATTACGGTGAGTTCCTTTAAAAAAAAGGTGGAGGTGGTGTGGCCACAGCACCATCATCACTGAGTGCCATAGGACACTTAACCTCTGTTTCCATATGCTGGGAACTTCCTGTTGTTCCAAGGAGGACTGGAAAATGTGTGAAAATCTCCGAGTCAGTTCGTCACAGCACACTTCAATCATTTCCCTCCCACAGCATCATGACCAGGGCTTTTTCTCTCTTTGGTCCCACTAAGAGATTTCCACACAAACACCTCATCAGTGGGACTCTCAGAGCTACCAGCCCTTTGCTACAATCACAAAGCTCTTCATTGAAATCAATGATATCAAAGCTGGAATCAAATGAGTCCAAGTCTTCTGCTGATTCAGCATCACATTCATCTTTGCTCCTTGTTCTGCATCCCCACCATGGACTTCATTCCTTCCCAAGCCAGCCTTGAGTGTCCTTTATTCAGATCATCCTCTGCTTTACTTTTACACCTGTTTTTAGCTGCTTTATCTCTCTTTCTACAAGTTTTGTGCCTCAATCTTTTTCTTCTTTCCCTCATAACAAGACAGCTTATTCTGCCTGAGAACATGTTGAAGTGATTTACTAATCCAGGGCTGCTTATTGGGGAAAATACTTCCTGTTTTCGAAGTAATCCCCATTTTTCCCAGAAAGAAATGTAAGTAGAAATCGATGATCTAAGTGAGAACATGAGCCTTTAAAAAGTCCCAGTGGGTGCAGTCAAAGCAGTCCCTCAGTCCCAGTATAGAGTCTTTGGTCCAGACTGGAACAACTGTGTGCCCAGTTTGAGCTCTCTTCAGTCCTGTGACCTGACAGACCCAGAGGGGCCATCACATCACATTTAGAAGCTCCCCTAATGGAGCCACAACACATGTCCAATACTTAGTCTGTCTTGTTGGACCAACTGGAAGAAATGATTCAAGGACTTAGTCACAGAACAGAGATTCAAATCTCCAAAATCCAACTGGCTTCATCAGGACATATAGTCTGAAACTCTGCACAGTTTCCTGTTTGAAGCTGCTTCCTGTTGGCTTCAGCTGTTTGGAGTTTCCATTTTCTAAACTTCTACATTCTGAACCTTCTTCAGCTCTGAACAGATGATGAAACACTGAATGATTTCAAGCTCACACTTTGTCTAATAAACTTACATCTTTCATTCTTTATACAGAATGAGGGGCTGTGGTTTGTCAAAGATCAGCTGTGATTATCTGGCAGCAGCACTGAAGTCCAACCCCTCCCATCTGAGAGAGCTGGAGCTGTGGGGAAACAACCTGAAGGATCCAGATGTGACGCAGCTTTGGGATCTTCAGCAGAGTCCAGACTACAGACTGGAGACTCTGGTGTAAGTAGAGTGATGGAGTGAGTGGGTGGTGCTGTCAGCAGTATTGTACTAAACACAGTCAGTATGAAACAAAGATCCAGTGTTTCCTGTAAAGCTGCGGCTTCTCAGTGAAGCTGTGAGAGGGGAATGGTGAAAGGCTTCAGGATTGGACACAAACACTTCCTGTTTCTGACCTTTATGGTCACCATAGTAACGGCTGACACTCTCTGATCAAACACTGTCAACAGCCAATCAGCTCTCTGAACAAAGCAGCACGCAGACCAATGACTGCATTCATTTCCAAGTTTAAAGCAGTGAAGAACACAGTCTGTAGGTGAGGAAGAATTTAGTGAGAGCAGATGTTTGGGTGGAATTCCTCCAGTTAACAGCTGGAACCGTCCATCTGGATTGTTGGGCTTGTTGTTGGGGTTCCTACAGAGCTCAGAGTGGACACACCAAGGTTCTTCTAATGAATGAAAGTCCAAACTCAAACTAGGAGTGAAAAACATTTTCATCAACTTCAATAAAAATCCAAAGATTAGAAAAAGTGAAGCAACAATGAGTCCTAGTACAGTCCCAGCACTGAAGTCCCTGCTGCTCTTTATACTGGATGTGCTGCATCACTGACTGACAGCTGATGAAGAGTCTCTGGAAACACTCGTTTATCTCCTCTGCTCTTCCTTCTTCTCTCTGCAGGTGGAGGTGATGATGGTAAACAGGACGGTGTGTGTGCTGAGAGAGGAGGAGCTGTGTCCTGATGATCCAGAGAGGTTGAAGCAGCAGCAGCTTGTGTGTAGAGACGCTCTGACTGGGCCATGTTACTGGGAGGTGGAGAGGAGAGCTTCATCCAGCAGTGACTGACAGAGGAATGAGAAGAAGTGCAGATGACTGTCAGTGCTGCAGAGTGAACTGCTCTGAGAACAGCTCCACTGTCAGACACAATGTAGAGTCCAGCATCATCCCTGTGTGTCCCTCTGGATCTGACAGAGGATCATCAGTGTATCTGGACTGCTCTGCTGCTGCTCTGTCCTTCTACAGTCTCTGCACAGTCTCTGTCTGACTCTGGCTTCAGACCCTCCTGGATCAAACTCACCTGGAAAGACTTTCAAACATCACTCAATAGATTTGAATACAGAATATATTTGATATATACTGTAGATGTACTGTAGAGTTGCAGTTTGTCACTTGTAAATACAGTCTGTGAGCAGCTATGAGCTGAAAGATCTTTCTAGAAACACGAAATGTTTTCACTCATCTGTTGCCTTTTCATATATTTCCACAACATTAATATTGATCCCACCTGTCTCACCTGTTTCATGCTTTTATACATAATAACAGGACACGTGTGATCTGAACGCTGCTGTGGTTGCTGTGCTGCACGTCTTCATTTAGCTAACAGAGACATCTAGTGATTCAGAGGGAGAACTGCAGGAGGTGGAGCTGTGTTTTAGCATGGGAAACTTTTTTATTATAATCTTTTAGGCGCAGATACAAATATGACAAGTATCAGTGTAAGATACAAAAGGTCACATCAGTTAGCAGAGGGAACAGTGATCACACAGCAATGTAAGAATAGAAACATAACAGTGAATCTGGACATGTATACAGATGGAAGCAAACAAACAGGATGTAACACTACATTAAAGCCACAAATGGGAAGAAAACAAAGCCAAAGGAAAATATATTTGATCTCAGGAATCCAAATCAGATGCTTTAGAGCAGGGGTCGGCAACCCTGGGCACGAGTGTCACAGCTGCCACGTAAAGGGTTAACTGATGGCACGACCATAGCTGGACTGGCCATCGGGCATACTGATTGTGATTTTTCGTTTTTATCGGCCGATGATGTTTTTTTAATTTTTTTGTAACGGTATAAACGATGGAAGGTGGTGGATTGGCCGGATGCTGGTCGATGTGTAAAAATAAGTCAGTTGTTTGGTGGTGGCTATGGCGGAGCTTCCACAGAGGCAGCAGGTGGATGAGGGAAAGGGGAGGCAGGAGGAGCAGAGACCCGAGGCGGCCGCCGGTCCGAGTGTCAGGTGAACTGAACTTCAGGTTAGAAGTTATGACCTGCAGTCTATCTGGGTCAGATATAAACCAAGTTTAGGTGGAGTTTATTTTCCTTGTGCTGACTTTTTACAGTCAGTTACAATCACTCGTACTGCGTACTAGCTAGCATGACGGAGTTTCTATACAGCTGGGTGGGTGCTATGATGTTACTGATAGTGAACTTTACAGTGGCTTGCAAAAGTATTCGGCCCCCTTGAACTTTCCCACACTTTGTCATATTACAGCCACAAACATGAATCAATTTTATTTGAATTCCACGTGAAAGACCAACACAAAGTGGTGAACACATGAGAACTGGAACGAAAATCATACATGATTCCAAATATTTTTTACAAATAAATAACTGCAAAGTGGGGTGTGCGTAATTACTCTGTCATGGAAAAACACACTGCCATCAACTTCTGTTTTGTTTTTTTCAAAATCACTGTAATATAATCACTGTACCTTTATATACATGCGACTTATATTAATGCTGCTGCCCTCTTGTGGCTAAAGTGCAATTATGTTATTGTTATTAGGGAAAACTTTTGAGAGTAACATGCCAATGAGTCAGCACTTTGGCTTTAGCTTAAGAAATCCTCATTTTTATGTAATCAGTTATAGTTGCATGTATTCATTATCATAATTTAACCTTTAATATTGATCTCTTAAATTTATTTTGAGTAAACTAGCAGTTTTATGGTATTTATATGGTATTTTATGGTTGTATTAAAAAAAGACATCATTAATGAATTAATTATTTCAGTAATTATTTAAAAATGTACATAATCAATTAAAGAAATATATTAACCCTTTAAAACTGGTTGGAGCGGGCACGCTCTGTTTTGCGTAACTATTTTTAAATCCCGGTAACTCTGCACCCACTTGAGCTAGCGCAATAATTTTTTTTGCATATGAAACCTGAGGAGTTGTACTTACATCTTATGCCATCAGCTTGTCCTCGGTCACAGTTTCCTTCCACATATAGCTTTGCAAAAACTGCATAAAAAGCGCTTGCAGCAACAAAAACATAATATTCCAGAAACACGCTTTGCCGATTCGATCAGCTGTTCATAACACTTCCTACGTCCATCAGCGCGAACTATCGCATGTCCGCCATGACCTGCCCGAAACCGGAAGTGACGTCATTTTCGCAGAAATGTAGTTTTTTATCGTCCCGGCCTGAATGAGCCTATACTGGTGTTTTTAAAAGTTATGTTTGACTTTATGACTTTCTGTGTCGTTTCTGAGATGCTTAGGACTCATATTGCACTGCTGGAAATAGTTTATTTTGATGCATATGCTGCTTTTTTGCAAATTTGCATTATAATATTTATTTTCGCTTTTCCTGCAGTATATAAAAATTGGTGTATTTCAAAAATAAAACTATGAAGACACTCAAAATAAATTTCCTATGGTGGGAAACTATTTTGTGCAACTTTTTTGTATTTACAGTTTTGAGGGATAAGCCTCTTAAATTTCTCTAACTAGACATATATGTTGAAAAACAAAAACGATTTTAAATTTTTTTGTAGTTTATTGCACTTTTTTAAATTTATGTAATTACTATGCACTTAATTCATACATATTATTAAAATCTAGGCTGTAATGGTTGTATTGATGTATAGCAACTTGAAATGCTCCCAAAAATGTCTCCACAGCATGTAAAAATATAATATAAGCTCTGGCGGACTTGGTTCTATGGTAGGTCTTAAAGGGTTAATAATGAATTATCCATTAATTTCAATTAAGATGTTTCATTATTTGTTTATGTACAATTCAAATTAGTTAATTACATATTTAATCAATTATTTGTTTGTTTTCTATTTTAATTATTTTACTGACACATTTAATGAATTATTTAATGATGTATTTATTTAATTCACGTTGCTACTCCTGGCCCTGCATCGGTGTTCATAGATACATTTTATTCGTCAGCTTCACCCATCAAAGTCAGGGGGCGGGGTTAATGCTGATCAAGTCAAAACCATTGCTTTGGTCTGGTGGGCGTTCTTTTAGTGGGCTTTTCTGTCACGGCCTGCGTGGCAGACTATGATGAGGGGAAGGAGGACCCAAATGCTGGACTCTTTGATTATGTCAATGCATTTATTTACAGTGATGCTAAATAATCCAAACAACAATAAATCCCCAGTGCGTTCCCGACTCTGACATGTCCTCTTGCCAGTGTTAGTGTTCTTTGTCTCCGCTCCTCAGTGTCTGAGCACCCCGTGCTCGCTGCCCTCTCATCTCCACACTCCTCCTGGGGAAGAACAAAGAGGCAGCCGTCAGCAACACCACAATGCGGCAGACTAACCTTAACTAACTCGCCAAGACACTAACGTGAAGTTACGCAATGATCCAGCATCGGAGAAAGCTCCACCACACTCCTAAGTAGCTCCTCCGACGAGACTTGATCAGCTGCAGGTGTGAGTAATTCTCCTCTGCAGGTGTGGCCAGGCTCCTGGCTGACACACACACACACACACACCTAGATACACAAACATGGAAACAGGAGACAGCAGCACCAAAAACACACATGTCCATAACTTCTTACAGGCCCTGGGTCACCCAGACCCTGGTCCCATGACAATTTCTCAAAACTAAGTAGGCCTACACACCAGGGTTTGGACATGTGTGGACCCAAACTATACTTAAACTTTACCCTTTTTTGTGTGTCACCAAATACACTTTAATATCTTCTAGACAAGAATGTAGTGGCATAATCTTTAACCTCCTAAGACCCGAACTCCTCCGTGGCATTCATTTTTAATTTCTCTTTGATATTTGGGCTGATTGGGACCCGATGAATGTAAAAACAAAGAATTACCAGATTTTTTTTTTTTTTTAACCAAATTTTTGTTTCTGAGAAAAATGAGAGCCACATATTAGGGTATTAGTCTAAAATTTCGATAGCACAGTGGCAGTATAACATCCTCGTAAGTGGATATCAGGCCCTTGTAGAGCAAAATTTAGTATTTTGGTCTAAACAACCCAAAATGTGATGTCCACATATGTAGACGCCAGGTCCTAGGAGGTTAAATATCTGCTCACTTTGTCAAAATGAACCTAATCATCTCTGATGAATTCAGTGATGTCTGCCAGCTCACCTTGCAAGTGGTCGAGCTTATACCGCCGACAACGCGGCACACAACTTGTAAACCCCCTGCTGACTATCACCTCTCGAGTTATTTATTTATGTTAGTTTCAACTGTTCCTGCAAAAAGTAAGCACGTGTTACTGATAAAAAGTCCAATAGAAGCAAAGTCTAAAATTTCAAAACCATCCATCCATCCATCTTCATCCGCTTTATCTGAGGCCGGGTCGTGGGGGCAGCAGCCTAAGCAAAGAGGCCCAGACCTCACTCTCCCAGGCCACCTACTCCAGCTTACACCAAGGCGTTCCCAGGCCAGCCGAGAGATATAATCTCTCCAGCGTGTCCTGGGTCTGCCCTGGGGCCTCCTCCCGGTGGGACATGCCTGGAACACCTCACCCAGGAGGCGCCCAGGGGGCATCCTTGTCAGATGCCGGAACCTTCTCAGCTGGCTCCTTTCGATGTGGAGCAGCAGCGGCTCTACTCTGAGCCCCTCCCGGATGGCCGAACTTCTCACCCTCTACCCTCTTACACTCTCTAAGTGAGAGGCCAGCCACCCTTCGGAGGAAGCTCATTTCTGCCGCTTGTATCCGCAATCTCGTTCTTTCGGTCACTACCCACAGCTCGTGTCCATAGGTGAGGGTAGGGACGTAGATCGACCGGTAAATTGAGAGCTTCGCTTTTACACTCAGCTCCCTCTTCACTACGACGGACCGGTGCAGCGTCTGCATTACCGTCTGTCGATCTCCGGCTCCCTTCTCCCATCACTCGCAAACAACAAAACAAAAAACAAAAACCTGTCTGATTAAGATCTGATCTTTGGGGGGTTTCAATAAGCAGTGTGACCCGTGTATCTGCATTAGGGGTGGGTTTTGATTATCGATTTATCGATTAAAATCGATTCTCGCTTGGATAACGTGATATCAATTGATTAAAATCCTGAATCGATTTTTTCATGTAAATTTATTTTGGCCAAAATGCCAGAATCTCAGGTTAAACCTCCCAAAATTTCAACAACCACCAAACAGCTAAAACAGTAAATGAGAGCAGGAACACGGATTCTGCACAAAGACGTAAACACAAAGCGTGGAGCCGCCGACGCATCAGAATCAGTGAGATGTGACTTTCTCACCTGACTGCACGGACACGAGCTGAAAGCCGACCGCTCGCTGATTCTGATGTTTCGGCGGGTCCGCGCTTTGTGTTTACGCCCTTTTTGTGCTGATTCTGAAGCTGCAGGTTTTTCTCTCTCCAAACAATATTGAGTAAACCAGCAGCAAAAGAAGATCCAAACTACGCTTCACATAAACATCGTCATGAATTCTCTCTGTTTGTTTTGCTGCCACCACGATAAAATCACACTTCATGCACAGCTCTCTCTCTCTCTCTCTCTCTCTCTCTCTCTGTACTTCAAGAACAGTTTCCCGTCTAAAAATCTGTTTTCTGCATTATTCACTTGCTTGTTATGCACAAGTCTACCGTTCTTACAGCCTGTCGGCCGCTGTTTTTTTTTTTACTTACTTCTGAAAACAAAGCCTCATTTCTGCCGTTCAATACTGAACAAATTTTAACTTTTTAAAATGATGAAAATTTGAAAATGCTCAGCTGTGTCTGTAATAAAACCTCTGTAACTTTGCTCTGCTTCACGTCAGCAGCATCAGGTAATGTTCATATGTTCATTAATGGTTTTCTTTTGTTTTTGATGTACTGCAGATAATTTTTATAAAATCCCAGGCCAGGAAAACCTTCATGTTTTTCTGTTTTATCCTCAGCTACTTTGACACAAAGGCATCTGCTGTGATGCTCACACCTTTGATAAAGTCTCGCAAGTGTCAGATTTCTTTTTATTGATATAAAAATATAGAAATGTACTGATGCATGACCTGAATTATAATATTTCTGACTGTCTGAGGCAAAATTTCCCCGATTCAAATTGAATCAAATTGAATTGAATCGATTCTAGAAATGAGTGACGATACCAGCCCTAATATGCATGTTTTAATAAAAGAGATAATGTTGGTGTTTCAGTCATGTAGTAACTGTTAGCTTTAACTGTACAAAGCTTGTTAGACATAATGAAACACATCGTAGAGATTTCTGGATGTTAGACTATAATTTTTATTATGATTATTAATCTTGAGTCTAAAAAGTCAGTCAAGTATATCCAGGATATCTTTCTGTTAACTGGATTCACTGACCCTAACACTGGGACCAGAATAAGCGGTCGCATGAAGCTGGTTATCAGCTGACAATCTTATTATTTAATTAATTTAATGAAGTTATTTAATTTTTCTAATTTTTCCTCTACATTTCCCCTGAAATGAAGGGATTGTGTTAAACATGCTTTAGTTCCTCACATTTTTCTGCAATCTCTTTGTTCAACCCCCTGAATTAAAGCTGAAAGTCTGCACTTCAAACACATCTGAGTTGTTTCATTTCAAATTGATTTTAGTGTATGTACAGAACCAAAATTAGAAATTAAGTTCTCTCTGTCCAGATATTTATGGACCTAACTGTATAATCTATACAGCACATAAAAAATGCTGTAAATAAAGAAGTCTGTGAAAATGTGGCGCTTCCAGGTCAATTTAAACTGAAGTGATATAATCTTCTCCCCACAGTTTGAGTTTGTACTGTCTCAGCTGCAGACAGATAGGTCACTCAACTTAACTGGCCACCTACTAAAATGGGCTATTTTGCACTGCTATTTTGCTGCTTCTGAGCGTTTACTACTGAAACTTGTTTGTGCTAAAATATCCAATTGATCTTCTGGACTTTGTGATGATAGTTAGTAGAAAACAACAGAAAAATAGAATGCAGTCAAAGTGAATTAACTTTGGTTGATCAACCTTGAAATTATAATTATAATAAGAAATAATCATTCCAACAGAAAGAAGAGATTAAGAAACAAAGGGATGGAGCTGGTGGAGGAAACCGGGTCACCGGTTGGGTGTTAGGCCCAGACTAGTGGGTGTTTTTGACTGTAAAGTGGATGTAGCATTAACAACCACTGGTCCTGTTACCCTGCAGCCTGCATTGCACATTGTGATTGGTTGATGCTGTTTCCATCATTTATGTTTGTTTACCTTCAACAAATTTGCTCTACAGAGCATTTATTAATTAGAAGGATTATTAATAAACATCTTTCTCTCCTGCTTTTGGTGGAGTGAAACAATAACTCCTATCTCCAGAGGTCCACAGGTCCACTGGCACCTGGTCCTAACTTCACCCATGTCTGCACCCTCAGACATCCCACTGTGGAGGCATCCTCGCCTGGACCAGTGGCTGCCCTTGTGAGACAGACTTTATGGTCACAAACAGCCCTAATCTGAGAATGAAGGCTCCTTTACATAGAAAGCAGTATGTGGTGTGATGACCGCTGCATTAGCTCAAAATATGTGATGCACTGGCTGCTGCACTCTACCTGTACTGGATCACTTTTTGTAGCCAGTCCCAGTCTTTACATTTAATATGCAGCCACTCCCTGACAGCATGAATGTCACAGTGTGTTGAACCTTGACTGTGGCACATGTCAATGCTCCCTGGACATCGTGCTTAATAAAGGAGATTAAATGTGATGTGATTATGAGTTTTGCTCTTTTGAAGTTGAAACATTTATGTGTCAAAATGTTGGACTGTTCCTTTATCAGTGTGTAACAGTGTGTGTATGAGAGCCATGTAATGTCCATGTGTGCATGCTGACTGTGCTGCTCTGACCCCCCTCCTCCTTTCAGGGTGGAGCCTGCTGGAGTCCGATGGTTGAGACCAGGTCTGAGGAAGTGTAAGTGTGTTTTTAATGGGATTCATGAAAACAAAGCAGCACACATTCAACCATCTTCATCATGTCAGGAGTCATCATCAAAGTGTCAATCAATGAACAGATGATGGATCAATAACTGCAGCTGGATTGTGTTTGTTCTCTCCATCAGATTCCTGTCAACTCACAATCGACACAAACACAGTGAACACAAAGCTCCAACTGTCTGACAACAACAGGAAGGTGACACATGTGGAGGAGGTTCAGTCATATCCTGATCATCCAGACAGATTTGATGTTTATCCTCAGCTGCTGTGTAGAGATGGTCTGACTGGTCGCTGTTACTGGGAGGTCGAGTGGACGAGCAGGGCTTGGATATCAGTGAGTTACAGAGGAATCAAAAGGAAAGGAGACAGTGATGAGTGTGTTTTTGGTAGAAATGATCAGTCCTGGAGTCTTTTCAGTTCTGATCATTATTCCTCTGTGTGGCACAATAACAGAGAAACACCCATCTCCTCCTCTTCCTCCTCCTCCTCCTCCTCCTCTGTCTCTAACAGAGCAGCAATGTATGTAGACTGTCCTGCTGGCACTCTGTCCTTCTACAGAGTCTCCTCTGACTCTCTGATCCACCTCCACACCTTCCACACCACATTCACTGAACCTCTTTATCCTGGGTTTGGGTTCTGGACTCCACCGGATGCTCCATTGGGTTTGACCGGTCTTTTTCAGAAGTCTGTAAGAAGAATTTTAACTGTCCCTGAGTCAGTGACTCTGTGTAGTTAGTCTTACCTGTTAGAGAAACAGTTCAGTCTGTACATGTCTGTGTCTTTCACTCTGAAACACATGATGAGATTCATGGATTCAGTCAGTTGATGTTTTAAACTAAATGATTCACAAATTATTCTTCAACACAAGTTTGGTGAGCAGCAGGGCTCATCCTGATTTTTGTTTTTGTGCATTATAATGATGAAATAACTTTGTCATGTCTGTGGTGGCCTTTGGAAGATTAAACCATCCTGTAGAAACTAGATATAAATGTCATATTTTCCAACATTGATATTTTTCTGTGTTTCAGACGACAATGAAAAGATAAAGAACAGTCTGTAAATCATAAGTTATCAATTCAAATGATTATTAAAGCCACAAGAGAAGCTTCCTGTTATTTGCACCACTCACCTGGTCATGTGATCCAGCTGTGCAGCCAATCATAACTGACATCACTTTCTACTTTGATATTTCCATGGTGAATGGACTGATTCTTGTTTAACACGTTCATACTCTGATGGATACATCAGAGAGGGTTAGTGTCTTGCTCAAGGATACTTTGTGTGCCAGCTGGAGCAGTCAGGGATTGAACCACCAACCTTCTGATCATTAGATGCCTTGCTCTATCTCCTGAGCTACAGCCATCATCAAAGCTCTTTCTTAAATCCTCTCTGAGAGGAGCTCAAACACGAGGAGGAGACAAAAGTGAGGGAAGAGAGTGGACTCATTAGTAAAATGAAAAACAGCCAGCGTTGATGTTTAAGACAAGTGAGGCAACAGAAATACTATATATGGCAGTGGTCACCATGGCAACATCAGTGTCAGTTGCTTGTATTGATCCTGATCTGTGAGCCTCATATCAGGATATGCTGTTGTTTGTATTTGTTTTCATTGTTACCATTTTTGTGTCTTTTTTTAACAAACTACTTTTATCTTGCCATCGTTTGTCAGAGTCAAACTAAATTTGGTTCATCTTTCTACAATAAAAACATAAAGTAAACATATAGTAATATGTGGACTCCGGCTCATAGAGGTATTGTGGGTAATGAAAGAGCAGATAGGTTGGCTAAAGCAGCTGTTTAACAAGTAGACATAGATGTGCAGATACCATTGTTGAAATCTGAGGGAAAAGAATAGTTTGGACACAAAGTAAGAACTTCTGGAGAATGGCATGGGATAATGGAACAAAAGGGAGACATGGGGTACAAACACAATAGAAGTTAAGAGGAGTAGTGGGTTAAATAGGCAGCAGGAGAATACAAACAGGTCATTGCTTTCTGAATGGTTCTCTTTTTATGATGGGGAAACATCCGACTGGGTTATGTGATGGTGTAATGCTGTGGAGACGGTTGAACATGTGGTTATTAGTTGCAGGAAGTATAGAAGTCAAAGGAGAGTGTTGAGGGTGGGAACTGGTGGTGAAATGAAACTCACGTTTGAAAAAGTGGTTAATCAGTTAAGTCATGATGAGGTGAAAGGAGTGGTTTTTCATTTTTGAGAAATACTGATGTCATCAAGAGGATCTGAGGGTCTGGAAGAGAAGTAAGAGTAAAAGCCAGGAGATGGCAGTAGTTCAACATCTTTGGATGCAAGCTGCTGTTAAAAATGACAGAAGAAGAAGTTTGCTTGATCATTCCTCAGCTCGTCTGTGTGAAGCTGAGTGTAAAGAGGCTCCTGCTGTTAGAGAAACACTCTGACTGTTTAACAGAGTCAGACATGTTCAGACTGAATTTCAGTCAGAAACTCAGCATCACATTGATGAAGCTGCAGATTAATTGTGGTTAATTTCTGATTAATTTCTTTGCTACCAGCTGAAATTTAAATGTAATTTAAAAGAAGGATTCAAGGTTATTGGGTTTTTTGAACCCAAAGATATCACATGAACGTATATGAATTGTATGATATGTCTCTTCTATTTTTCCATCCATCCGTTTGCTTCCACATCTCCTTTTCAGGGTCGTGGGGGTGCTGGAGCTGTCATCTTCTTCTTCTATTTTTCTATGATCATATTTTGATGTTGATTGTGGTTGGTTTTATTTTTCTTCTGCAGTTGTAGTGTTTTAATATTTAGACGTTAGAATTCCTGTTTCATGCACAATACATTTGTAATTTTTAATTTTTTCTGTTTTTGTGTCTTGCAAATAAACCTTTAAAGTGATTTAAATGATGTTATGTATTTATTTTTGGCCTAGATCTACGGTGGCCCTGAGAGGCCAAACGGACTGCAACTTAAGAAAACACCAGCAATAAAAAAACGCTGCAAAAGAACAAAAAACACAAATAGGAAAAAAGAAAACGGAAGTGTTTCTGGGGAGACAATAGTAATTAGTAATAAACAGAGCCAGTGTGACTAAGTGGATCTTGTGAGAGTGAGTGGATTGAAGAAAATGAGGGACTCAGATGTGTCAGTTGGTTTGTCTTTGTTTTTGCGTGTGGTGGAGAGTTAGATTGGGTTGGTTTTAAAGCTAAGTTAAGAATATTCTGAATTTCAATTCAATTTTATTTATATAGCACCAAATCACAACAACAGTCGCCTCAAGGCGCTTTATATTGTACAGTTTAATTTCCAAAACTTGCATATGATCTTCAGTTTGCAGCTGGACTATCACATAGCAGCTGGAGCAGTCTCAAATGGAGGCCAGTCCACTGCTGCCACCTGTGGCCAAGTGCCATATGCTGTTGTTTGCTTGATCATTCCTCAGCTCGTCTGTGTGAAGCTGTAAAGAGGCTCCTGCTGTTAGAGAAACACTCTGATGATATATGATGTATGATATGTCTCTTCTATTTTTCTGTTATCATATTTTGATTTTAATTGTGATTGGTTTCATTTGTTTCTTCAGTGGCTGTAGTGTTTTAATGTTTAGATTCTCTTTTGTTCCATTTTGTAATTGTGTATAAAGTTTGATTTGAATGAAAGTTACACTCAAATGCTTTCAGTGTTGCTGTGTTGAGTGTTTGCATGTTTAATGGTTGTATGGAAGACACAGAAAGACATGTGACTAAAGAAATCTGTGCTAGAGTGACTTAAAAAAATAAATAAATAGTAGAAAACAAAACAGATGTTGAATTCTTTAGAGATTTTTCTAAAAATCTTTTTCTTTCTAAACAGAATCCAGAATATTGATCTTTGACATGGAAGCTGTTTCTACAGGATCCTGATGGACACTCAAAGGTTTAGAAAATGTTCTCTTTAGTTGTTTACAGCAGAAAATCAACCGATGTGAACCAAAACAACAGAAATGCACAAGTGTGTGAGACTACAAATGATAGAATCAGAACTGCTGATTTCATTACTCTGAACTTTTAAAGGCAGGTTTTGTGTCTGAGAGCAGGGACACTTGCTGTGTTCAGTGACTGTAAGTTCAGGCTACCCTTGATTTAGTTGCTAGATGTTTTTAAACTGTGTTTATTTTATAAGGCTCATTAAAAGCCATCTGAACTAGAGATGGACCGATCCGACGTTGCGTATCGGTATCAGTCCAATACTGACCTAAATTACTGGATCGTATATAAGTAATAAATAAAAAAAGATGTAATCTACTAAATATCACAAAAGCACCTCAGAAAACTTGCGACATGGCGTAACCCAACACATGACCTTAGCTCATAGGAGCAGTATGTGTCATGTGATAGAGCGGCTGTGGTGTGCGAGACCTGTCGGCGGTCTGGTGGAGCATTTGGAGCCTCGCGACGTGCTTCCAGACCGGCCGACGTGGTTTCTTACGGACTCATCTCAGACCCAAGACTTTGAAGGCTCGCCGGCTGTAAATCGTCTGTAATGAGACGCTTTACATGTCTGAGCTGAAGTTTGTTATCAGTGTTTAAAAAGGCTGCATCTGTGATGGTTGGCATTAGATCAGTGCCTATGGAAGTGGCACCTTGCACATTTGGAAAGGAACCAAGACTGAATTATATACACAGGTTTTAGAGCAGCATGTGCTCCGATGGAGATGATGTCTTTTACATGTTTAAGGAGGATGTTGCTAAGCTGCACACAACAGCAGGGTTTTGTAGTGGAAGACCGCAAGTCCTGTTTGTGGTCCAGGTATTTGAGTAAGCTGCACACTACAGCGTTATGAATAAAGTATGGGTTCATGAGATTTAATTTTTGTAATTTAATTTAATTTAATTTAATTCAATTTTATTTACATTTCACACAGTGTGTCAACATTTTGTCATAAAATAATATTAACAACAAGAAACAACAACAACAACAATAATAATTGCATTGCTCTATTAAATGTGCTGAAAATATGAACTCAGCCTGCGCGTGCTGTTCATGTCTCTGACGTAATCGCGTGAGAAAGGCGGTTTCCTGTCCTTTTTGGCCCCCGCTGCTCGCCGTATTTCCGCGTGGGTCTGCTGGATGTCGGAGGTAAAGTTTTTTGAACAGCATGTATAACTTTAACTGAGCTTCGTTAGTCTTTCTCAGCCTGCTGCAGTTACAGTTACAGCCGCGTATCTATTACAGTGAACCTGCCGTCAGCTGTATCACGTTAGCATTAGCTTGTGTTGATGCTAAGCTGCTATTAGCAGGTCCTGTTCAGCGCTAAGTTGTGTCCGGACGACTTTACAGTTTAGTTTCCTCCGATCACCAGATATTTGTGGATGGCCTCGTGTGTACGGAAGCTTCGTGGTGAAGCGCTTTGGCCTGTGGGAAATGTAGGAAACATCAGAACGAGCTGCGCACCGCAGTAAACCGCTTTGACAAGTCAACCTTATTTTCACTCACTTCATTAATAAAAGTCTTGTCACTTGGAAAACTGCAGTTTTCACACATCTCGCCGTTAATGTCACCCAGCTAACGGTGTAGTTTCAAGAAACAATGCAGTGTTCCTGCCACGAACATCACGACGGAAGCCCTGCAGGGTAGATCTGTGCAGCGGCTCTGACGGAAACGCCACAGATAGTAGCTCATTCTCCTTCTTCCGGTTTCTCCTCTTAGTGTCTCCATAGCAACTCATCTGCCTCCTCTCACCTGGTCCCGAGGATCCAGGTCTGTCACCTGGTCTCAGGTTCACCCTGAGCTGGCCCTCCTCGTCCATTCCAGTCACTCTCAAAGACAAACTGAACATTTTCCACTACGACACATCCAGCTGGGTTTTAGTTTTAATTTGAAGTCATTGTCACCATCTCCAAAACAGACACCAGAGCAGGTCTAACTCCTGTTGCATCCTTCACTCAGTGACCCTTAACAGCTGTATTCACCCACTCATCATGTAACACCACAGTTCCTCTCCTGGTTTCTCTGACGTGTCCAGTTTCTTGTGGGACACTTCATAAACATGCTGCTCTGTCTTGGGTGGTCGGCTTTGCCATTTCCAGATTGAGCATTGTTATATATCTGGGGGATTATTCTTGATTAATTATTTGAGCTGTCACGTACTACGTGGCTGTATCAGTGTGAGTGCAGCTCATCATGGTGTGTCGCACTAATTTAACAACAGTAGATGTATTTAGCCTGATGTCCTCTTTAGAGACCAACAGAGCAAACGCTGCTGATTTTATTTTTGTATTTTATAGTTTGAAAGTGACACTTGGGACACAATGAGTGTGCGTCCCAATGTATTGTGCTCCTTCAGACACAGATCCACACAGCATGTGTATATAAACCATGGAAGAAGCAGGAGCTTTCATTGTGACACACTGCTTAGCTTCACAGTGTGTGTGACACAGGTGGGTCACTTGGATTGGCAGAGGTGAGGCCTGGTAAAAAGCTACAGCTGTAAACTGTAACAGTGCTCATATAGGAGGCTGCTGGGGTTGTCTCACTTTTGGATGCAGCCTCCAGAGGCCGTTAGGGGAATTGCAGTTTTTGGCTGATATGAGGTGACACTTTTGTCTTTGTCCTCTCACCGTCTGTGAGAGATGAGTATCCACCATGTGAGTCCCTCCCTCTCCACCAGTCGGTCAGACGTCTGCTCGTCCTCCAATCTGGTTCGGCTAAAATGGAGATTTTCCTTCCCGCTGTGGCCAAGGCCTTGCTCATTGGGGTTGACCGGTTGGTGGGATTTTCTCTGTGCTTCGTGGTCTGTGCCTTCAAGTGACTGTTGTTGTGATTTGGTTGATCACAGAGACCTAAAAGACCTGGTGACCTCTAATTTCCTGCTTCTAAATCCAGACAGAGGCTGTTGTGCTCGGCCCTAAAACTCTTAGAAACAGCATCATCGTGGCTCCAGTGAAGCTGTGAGGAGTCTTTGAGCAGAATATATCATTCAGTGTGCACAAACAACCATGTAGGTCTGTGAACTAAGCTGAGAGTGACTCTAGCTGCACGATTGTGAGTCAGTGTTATCAGACAAGTGCCGTGAAAAGCCTCAAAGCCTCCAGTTAACCTGAAACGCTGCAGCACGAGTACCAACAGGAAGTAGAAAGAGAGCATGTTTGTCACATATTAGCTCCTCTTCACTGACTCCCTGTTAAATCCAAGATTTAAAATCCTCCTTCTGACAGACGAGGTCTCGAATAATCAGCCTCTGTCGTCTCTTAAAAAGCTTGTAGTACAAAGTTATACTGATAGAGCACTCCCTCCTCAGACTGCAGCCTTATTTGTTGTTGCTAGGTAGAATAGGAGGCAGTGCCTTCAGCAGTGCCTTCAGCTGTCTCTCAGTGGCCCATCTCCTGTGGACCAGCTCCCAGCTTGGATTCATGAGACTCCCCATTTAGTGTTTGTGTTTTTTCTCTAAAGCTTATTGTTAGAACTCGATCAGGTGTCTCTGAGCGTATCCCAGTAACACTGCAGTAGGAGGGCTGCTGGGAGACTTCATCATCTATCACCATGTGTTCTCTTTGAAAGCTACGTATTTGTTATATAAGATAACGTAATCAGGCACTGTTAGCATCTCTGTTTGAACACTTATTAATAGATACACATGACAACACACTGCCACAGTACTAAAATAGTTTAGCAAAATGCATTTAGAAACAACAATGTACACGTCATGTAAGTTCATATAAAGTTTCATCCAGAAACTTTACCTGAACCTAAAGTGTTGTTTAGTTAGTGGGTGGATGGCTGAAGGGTAATCTTGGTTTCCTTTGTTTGGGACAAACATTTGGGAATGTTTGTTTGAGAGGAAGAATAAACTGTTTGGATCAGTCAGGGGTTCGATGTCACATCCCTGAGCTAAAGTCTGATTTCCCTGATCTGTGATCATCTGTAGTTTAACAGGAGAGCTGTCTTTACTTTGATCAAACCTCCTTCTCTTGTTCTAATGGAGATTCTGGATGTTCACAGGTATGATCCAGTGACATGATGGAGAGTTTAAAGACGCGGCTCGAGTTCCCCTGCCCCGTCATACAAGCCCAGGTAAGAGGCGGACTCTGCTCTGTGACTCCTCCCATCCAAATGATACCAATGATCCTTCCCTTGTCTGATTCCACAGGTACGAGTGATTTGTTAATGATAGAGGTAAACTAAGTAGCAGCTCACACAGGCAGAAAATCTCTACCATTAACAGGAATTCAGCAATACTCATAAAAAAGTCTCCTGATAAGACAGAGTAAAGAGTAACGTAACTATTTGATAGAGTAACATGACTGTAAGGTGCACTGATACATGTGTGCAGCTGTTGGAGGATTTTAAAGAGACATGAGGTGAGTTTACAGTGTAACAAGATCCAAGACACAGAGTTACTTTGTATGTTTGTTGGCAACCACGAGGGTTTCTGAGTCACTCACACTCGTGTGTTTAATATGTTTATGTAGAGGAGAGGCAGGTTTTACTGAACACACACAGACTCAGGTCCCTGTAGGCACATTCATTCATTCATTCATTCATTCACTCATTCATTCATTCATCCATTCATTCATTCATTCATCCATCCATTCATTCACTCATTCATCCATTCACTCATTCATTCATTCATTCACTCACTCATTCATTCATTCATTCATTCATTCATTCATTTATTCATTCATCCATTCATCCATTCACTCATTCATTCATCCATTCATTCATTCACTCACTCATTCACTCACTCATTCATTCATTCATTTATTCATTCATTCATTCATTCATCCATTCACTCATTCATTCATTCACTCACTCATTCATTCATCCATTCACTCATTCATTCATCCATTCACTCACTCATTCATTCATTCATTCATTCATTCATTCATTCATCCATTCATCCATTCACTCATTCATTCATCCATTCATTCATTCACTCATTCATTCATTCATTCACTCATCCATCCATTCATTCATTCATTCATTCATTCATTCACCCATTCATTCATTCATTCACTCATTCATTCACTCTGTAGTGTTGGTTTCTCTTCCTCTCATTGTTATTGTGAATAAAGGTACAGAAGTGTGATTTTCTTGTGTTGTAGACGGTGAGAAGTCTTGTTGCAGCTGTCTTAAAGGAAAAAGGGTCAAATGGGCAAATCACCTGGTCCTGTGCTCAGGTGAGTTCCTGTAAGAGTCACATATGATCATTTCTTTAGTTACATGAAGTATAAAAGAGCAGGAACATCTGCTTCATGTGGTCCTGTGTTTTATCCTCAGTGACTTTGACACATCTGCTGTGAGGCTGACACCTCTGATCTCACAGTGTCAGCTTTGTTTTTATACACAGATATAAAATATGGATATGCACTGATAAACGATCATAGTTATAATATTTCTGACTGTCTGAGTCCAAATTGAATCAAACCTTGTTGGGATTGAATCAGTGCTGAGCCCGAGTGGCTGAACTGAGTGGGACAGATTGCATTCTCACGTGCACCTCTGTCTTTGTCCGTTTTCATTCAGGGCTTCAGTGCATGTGTGGAAATGGCACAGATCGTTTTGTTAAACTTCTGAAACACTGACTGCATCACTGTTGTTGTTCAGGGCCCAGCACTGGAAGCTTTGTGGCAGCAGTGCTGCAGTGACTGTGCTGTGGTGTGTTCAGCGTGCTGTGACACCTTGGTGTTGTTGGTGGACCAGGGCCATGCAGACCTGGACTACATCCTCAATGGTGTCCTCAACCTCCTGCCTTCTGCAAGGTATGCAACGCGCAGTTATTGGACGCCACGATCCTGCCTCAGAAAGCTCAGCTCAGCTGTTTGTCAATGAGTCTGATAGAGGCTCTGTAACCTGCATCCATGCAGCGTTACAGCCGCTGCACAAAGGCACAACATGAAAGATAGACCCCAGCAGGACGAGGTTGTGTATCAGCAGGACAAAGAAGGCTCTCTTTAGCATGAGAATGCTAACACTGTGAACTGAGAAGAGGTATGAAGAAGGCCGTGTATGTCCACTGTTACTGGCCATCGTCACCTACAAATTCAGTCTTTAAATCCCTTTAAAGGCCCACTCACACCTCGCCTCAGGTGACCTCAAAGGTCACATGATGGGTCGCAGAAAGGTCTCATAGTGGTTCAACCCTTAACCCTTGGTGTTGACAATGACCTACGCTTTTGTTTATACTCATGTGACGACGCACATGACAAATAGCTCGATGACCATCTCCAAGGAGGGAAACGCCCTGTAGGGTTTAAATATGTGAGTCTCTCCACCTTGTATAAGAAGTGAAACATCTTTAAAACTTAATCAAGTCCAGTCGCCTTCTTTTCCAGCTACCAGTGTGTAACATGGAGTCAATGCTTCCAGTGCAGGAACCCGACTGACAGTCTACAAACTGAGTTAGACACATGGAGGTCACAGCTTAGTCTGTGCTGAGGATAAATCCACGATGTCATTGCTCTCCATCAGGGCTCATGTGAAGTAAAGAAAATAGTTTTTTCAGTTATTCTGACTCTGATGTCCAACAGACACACTCAAGGGTTGATAAAAGTCATTCGGCGATTGTTGGAGATGCAGGCTGACCAGAGCGATGGACACTTCACCTGTCCGTATTCTATCAGGTAAGTATCTCATGTCTAATATCTAGAGATGTTCAAACATATTGTCTTGTGTAATCTATCAAGCTACATATAGCTTGTAGCTTACTGCTAGTCCAAAGAAGCAGCATTGGTCCACCACCCACTTGAAGTGCCGTAGGGGTCCGGTGCTCTGTCTGGTGGCAGTCAAGGCCCTGGTGCTTCAGTCCCAGCTATAAACTGGCTCTTGGAGCATGAGAATCCCAAACTGGTGCATGAGGTTGAAAAATACTGACTACATGTAAAGAGTGAGAGGTGGCAGACAGGGAATGGGTACGTTTGTATCTCCCTGATTTGATGGCAGCATTTAGAAGTTTTCCCTGGTGGACAAGACGGTTGCTTCCCTGTGCCGTCATGTTGGGAACAGGTGCCGATAGTCATTTGTTCACATGTGACTAACAGTTGTTTGGAGTAATTTTTAGAGTTGCTGGGTGAGGTGGGTACCTCATCTAGCAACTCCATAGTCCTGCTGGGGGACTTTGATGTGTTGGTGGCAAACCCTGAACCAGAAGATAGACATTGGAGGTTCAGGAGCAGCAGGTTGAAGCGTCCTGTTAGGCTTGGCTATCGTCTGGCAGATATCGACAGGATGAGTGTAACTCTTGCAGAAGCTGACGCAAAAACTCAGGTGTACGAGGAGCTTGGTGAGGCAATGGAGCAAGACTTTTTGAGCTTGGTCCGTTTTGCCATCACTGTCGGATCTATTCCTGGTGGGTGTTGTTATCGATGCTGTTTTGAGTAATTCTGCAGCTGCGTGGGAAACATTGGGAATGAGAATCAGCACCTCCAAGTCTGAGGCTGTGGTTCAAAGCTGAAAACAGTGGAGCACCCACTCCAGGTCAAGGACGAGCTGGCGCCCAAGTTGGAGGCGTTTAAGTATCTGTGGGTGTTGTTCATGAGTGAGGACAGAGTGACAGACGGTGCTGTGGCTGCAGTGATGGGGCCGCTGTAAGAACGAACAGGGTTTAAAATTAAAAGTGATGTTTGGTCACAATATAGTGAGCTCTCCTCTTTTTAGTGTATAAAATCTGTCCTGTGGATGATTGCAGACTTCACCTCAAAGGCAAAGACACTCGTGAACATCCGTATAAAAATCAGCGGTGCAACAGAAAGATCTCCTCTGTCCAAATTGCCTGCCAGTGCTCTGAAACACCAACAGACTTTGAGTCACAATAAATAGAAGAAACTCCTGATTGTTTGCTTCCTTTGTGCTGGAACGTGGGGAGTGCTCTGATAGGCTGACGAGTTGGCGTGTATTGAAACTGAGGGTCTGGAAATGGCGTGCTGAAGGGTGACACACGTGGTCAAACAGGTTCCGTCATGTGAAGGCTGGAAACACGGAGGAGTAGACGTCTGGCCCACAGTGCAGGCTGTCACAGGCACAGACGTGAGCTTCCTTCCTGCACTTGGAAAATGATTGAACAGGCTCACAGCACTTCATTCAAAGGCTGATCTATAATGGTATCAGTGGATGCATTAGTGTGTGTGCAACTGCTAACGTTTTGTCTCTCACACTCGACTCTGGTTAGAGGTACGTGTGAGTACACCATATTTTAAGCATGTTTTCATCCTCATAGGTGGCAGCTACGTGACATTTTGCCTTTAGATTGTCACTGTGGGAGTGGGTGTATAAATCCAGTTTGTGTGGAAACAGTATGGATGTTGGAGGACTATTTATATGACTGCATTCTGCAAAAGTGACGATGTGTAGCCAACAGTAAAGGATCGATGCTTTAAAATAACACTGTCAATAGTTTTTAGTGTTGACAGTTTGCACTTGTTCTTTGGAGAACTTGTAATTCAGTTTTATTCATACAGCAACAAATCACAACAACAGTCGCCTCAAGGTGCTTTATATTGTACAGTATATCCTATAATAACACAGAGAAAAACCCAACAATCATATGACCCCCTATGAGCAGCACTTTGGCGACAGTGGGAAGGAAAAACTCCCTTTTAACAGGAAGAAACCTCTGGCAGGCTCAGGGAGGGGCGGGGCCATCTGTTGTGATTGGTTGGGGTGAGAGAAGGAAGGCAACAGGTCTTGTGTGGATTGAGGCCTTCTTAGTTTGTCTTCGTTGTAATAGACTGACTCAGTGGTTTGTTGGGAGCATAACTTGAATCAGAGCTGGGACACTGACCCGTCCATTGCAGGAGCAGCCCTCACCCGTACGTCACAGCCCTGGAGAACAGAGTGGACTGCTGGCCGGCTCTGCTGTTCGAGATCGATGACTTTATCCAGAAAGCTGTTGACAGGTAAGTCTTACTGGTTCCTATCGTAGCTGTTATGTTGTACACTACTTTGAAGACAACTGGACATTATGAGATGATCTATTCTCAGAGATTCTTATGACTCCAGTGTGTGTGTACGTTACAGAGATAAAGAGGCTTATATCACCATGCTGGCCCCCTTCCTTCGGTACCTATACTGCCAACCTCACAGGCAACCCGAGCACGCGCTCCTTCGACAGAGTCTTCTTAGGGTGATGCTGCCCATTCAGGGAGGATCCAGGTCCGCCCCCCAGAACAAGGAGCAGGAAACGCTGTCCCCAGTGTCTGACAGGCTGCTGCTCTGTCTTTGTCAGCTGGTTCCACACATGCAGGTAACAAACTGAAGTTATGTTAGGTAACTGTACAAAGACACGTCAACATGTTTCCACTCTGTATGTTACACCATCGTTCATTTAAATGTGTCTCTCTTATTTGCATACGCTCAGATTGACAGGAAGTAGCTAATACAGAGAGCAGGATGGAGCTATGTCAGCCTCTCCTCTCTGTCCTGCAGGTGGACAGCGTGGAGGCAGTCCTGGAGCTGTGTGCGTTTGTGGGCGCTCTGCTCCAAGATCTAACTGGGACCTCTGGAGACCAGTGGAAACCAGAGAAAGCGGCGCTGGCTCTGCAGCTGCTGTGTGCGTGTCGGCGATGCCTCGAGTTCAACGGAGACTGCAGACCAATAATCGTCTTAATGCAGCAGCTTGTTCCAGCCTGTCAGGTGATCGCTGTTTGTAGACAATCAGACACCAGCAAAGATAAAGAAGCTGTGCTGGTTAACGTGACGTAACGTCATGGCTGTCATCAGGTTTGTTTACACTCACTTGTGTGATGGAGTCAGGCTGTGCACCCTCAGGCTACAGTCACATTAAAGAAAGCAGTGTTGGAGACGCTGTGTGACCAGAATTAGTGTGAAAAATTACTTTAGACTAATTCTCACTGAAGCCATCAGAACTATGAACACGTGTGGAAGGAAGTAACTCAGCACATGTTTTAGATTCGTCACCCTTTTCTTTGATCGCTGCTCTGATCCTCTGGATGAGCTCCATGATGGGTCACCTGAAGTGGTTTGTTCCCAGTGATGCTGAGCACTTGTTGGTCTCTGCGCTGCATCTCATCCAAACAGCTGATTAAAGCTGACTGAAACTTCATCACAGAAACAGCTGTAGTGACGGTTACACAGATCTTCTTACGTGGGGATTAAATGAACTGCTCTGCAGTGGTGATTGGTTCATGTAAATACAGAGTCTTCTTCACACACTGTCTCCATGCTGGGACCGATTCTGTTTACACGTTTCACCTTATTAACATCATTCACATCCTGCAGTTGGAGCCTCTCTGAGAGGAAGTCTGACCATCGATCCTGTCCACGCTTACAAAACCAAACATGCTGACTTATTTATTAGCTGTCAGTCTGCTGGTGATGTCAGTGAATGGAACAAGATGCCTTCTGGCCTATAGAGGTTTACACATGTGGGTCAAATGTCCCCCATTGTGAACCTTGTCAGTGCTGTAATGTGTGAGCCCTCGGGCCTCTGTGGCCTGTATTGACCTGTTTGCATCGCTGTTTGTTTTCTGCAGGAGTTGCTGTTGGATGAGCTGGTGATGGGCGTGGCCTTGCTCTTGTTGGAAGCCCCTTCAGATCAGCTGACCAGCCTTCTCAGACTTGGTAAAGTGATTATTTTGGACAAAGCTCTGCTGGCTTTAGCTTCCTTTAAGAGACTTTGAAGCAGTGAAAGAATTAGTGGGAACAAAACTAGGTTGTGTGTACAGGTCATGGTTGGAACCTCACAGAGATTTGTGTCCTACATGAGATATTCTTTCTCTCAACACAGCACTGAGTTTGGTCCCTGAACAAGCGGAGGCGTCGCCCTGGTTGAGTCCGGTCCTGATTCTCCCCGTGTTGCAGCTCCTGTCCTGCTTGGGTCTCACTGAGCCGCTGTCTGACCAGAACACACACAGCACCAACCACAGGCTGGCTCACAGCCTGCTGCACAGAGTTAGCAGGCCCGCAGATAAACCCCAGCAGGTAACTCAGCAGGTAACAGAGCAGGTAGCCCAGCAGGTAACAGAGCAGGTAGCCCAGCAGTTAGCATAGAAGGTAACCCAACAGGTAGCCTAGCAGGTAGCCTAGCAGGTAACCCAACAGGTAGCCTAGCAGTTAGCCTAGCAGGTAACCCAACAGGTAGCCCAACAGGTAGCCTAGCAGGTAACCCAGCAGGTAGCCCAGCAGTTAGCCTAGCAGGTAACCCAACAGGTAGCCTAGCAGGTAACCCAACAGGTAGCCTAGCAGGTAGCCTAGCAGATAGCCTAGCAGGAAGCCCAACAGGTAGCCCAGCAGTTAGCCTAGCAGGTAGCCTAGCAGGTAGCCCAACAGGTAGCCTAGCAGGTAGCCCAGCAGTTAGCCCAACAGGTAGCCTAGCAGGTAGCCTAGCAGGTAGCCCAACAGGTAGCCTAGCAGGTAGCCCAGCAGTTAGCCTAGCAGGTAGCCCAACAGGTAGCCCAGCAGGTAGCCCAGCAGTTAGCCTAGCAGGTAGCCTAGCAGGTAGCCTAGCAGGTAGCCCAGCAGGTAGCCCCAGGCCTGTTTCTCACATTCAGTTTTTGGAGTCTTTCTTTGAGGTGTAGCCACGTAAAGAAACACTGTTACAATAGTGCAGGTAGCTGTTAGGTGGTGAGTGGACAGAGCATTAGAGCACAGACGACATCCATCCAAAAATATTGTTTCCCTCTCAGTGTCATAGCAACAGGGCTGTCTTTACTGCCTCTTCTTCAGGGTCAGCATCCAGTCTCTGGAGTGTTGTTCCTCTGGGATGCTTTGCTTGATCCTTAAATTACACTTCATTAACATTCATGGTGCATCTGTAGCTTTGCTCTTTGTTCTTTCTCTTTGTTTCTCATGAATCTGTCTCCCTCAGCCGGACCCATCACTGCCTCTGTCTCTGAGTTCCTGGTATAGTGAGCTCAGCGTGTCTTTGTCGGTACTGCGCAAAGTGGCCAACAATCCAGCAGCAGCGACCGATTGGCTGTTGGCGGTCAGCTCCGCCCTGTCGTCCAGCCAGCGCCTGTCCTCCTCTCTTGTCCTGATTGTGACTTATCTCATCATCATGGGTCAGGAAAACATCTGCCAGCTGGCTTTGAAAGCAAGCCAGGCTGTCGCTGCTGCCGACCCCTGCCAGGTAGATAACCCACACAACTGGTTCTCTTGAATCTGTGGCCTGAATATAAAGTAATGCATGTTGTTCCCTCTGACATGTAGATATGTTGTATGTAAGGCAGCTAGCTCGTGTTTGTCTTTCTAAGAGCAGTAAACACATGTTGATAACCTGGTGTTTTGGCACCAACACATGACTTTGAAATGGTTCAGATCAGCAGGAAGATAAAAGCTGTCACTGCTGTGTGATTGCTGCTAATCTGCTGCCGTATAAAGGGAGAGGTTAGGGAGCGCTCTAAGGGGACAGACTTCCCTCTGGACTTGTGTTGGAGTCACTAGCTGCAGATGAAGTGTGAAGTTTACCCCTCATTGTTTCATTGTACCCCTAATGTTTGGTTGGTGTGTTTGCTGATGTGGGCGTTTCCCTCTGCAGGTCCCGCCCCTCGTGCTGCTTCTTTTGTTCAAACTGACCAAAGAAAAGAGTCCCGTCCTGGCTCACGCTGTTCTCACAAGCCTGCCAAACCTCGGCACTCATAAGGTACGCAGCACGACTAAGAAGAACCTGTACTGACTGTGAGCGTCTGGAGACGGGGCTGGAACATCAGCAGCACCTTTCTACTTCATCTGAGCGCTCACAGTGTGTTTTAGTCCATCATACACACAGATGAGCTTTTATCTGTGGGGTCATCCAGGTCATGTAGTCTGAGGAGCTTTTCTTCATCCAGGAGGCTTCTAGAGTTTAAAAACCAGTGACCCGCGTGTCCCAAATACCCGCATGTGAGCACAATCCACCAATAACAGTGAATAACTGAGATGAACACGGACAGTGTTTCTTGTACCCAGTTTGTAGGAGCTGGGATTGGACCACAGCAGCCTCTGTGTGGGATAGATGCAGTGCTCTGTAGTATAAAGCACTCTGTCAGTGAGCTGGACTCTCCAAACCAGCAGTCATCGTCTAACATCTGCCTTCTTCAGCTGTAACCGTGTGTTTCTCTTGTAAACTTGGCTCTGATCATATGTGCTGTAATATTCCAGCTTTGCTTCCCGATCGTGCTGCACAGTCTGCACATGCTGGCCGGCTCCCCCAAGCTGAGAGCAGTGGGACTGCGCCTCATGACCGCTCTGTGGAAGAAACAGGTTTGCAGTAATAACGCATTACTATAAATGTCATATTCACGTGTTCAAAGCTTCTGTTTGTCTTTGATTGTGTGCTGCTTTGGTCATGTCTGCAAGGACCGGGTCTACCCAGAGCTGCAGCGTCTAATGAGCCAGCAGGACAGCAGGGTGGTGCTGGGGAGGGACGCCCAGTGGGAGCAGATCCTGGCCAGGGCCGCCTGTGTCAGGGACATCTGCAGAGAGAGGTGGGTCCTCCCATACTTACAGAAACAGTGGGCACTTCCTGCATTCACTGGTTCATTCATTCAGTGGACTTTGCATGCACAGTGCAGACAGTGTGAGCTTCCAACACCAGGACTCTTCATCTTCCCTTCTGATGAGTAATAATCACTGACTGGACTCTTCATAGATGTTTCTGCTCAACAAGCTGATAAAAGTTCAGAAAAACATTTGTTTTTTCAGTCACATCAACTTTGCTTGTTAAGATAAATGAATGCACTTTGTAGCTTTGCAGTGAATGAAGCCTCAGCTCGACGCTCCACTGAGTCCCTGTTTCTCCAAAAATCAGCAGGAGTCCAGTTTTAAATCTTTCAGAGCAGCTACACGTGACTGAATCCAGAAGGATCAAAGTCTTACAAAGTTCAGATCAAACAGAGAGACTGAGAGGCAGCTAACTTCCTGTCTCTGCCAGACTATCAAAATAAAAGCATACATTTAAAGCAAACGAAATCAAACTATTATTATGTCAGTCTGTAAGCATTGCTTCCCATATAATACAACTCTAAGCAAGTGAGCCATAACTTTATAGTTTTAACCTTTAACCCAAAAACTATGTTGATCATATAAACTCCACAAACTGCATCCAGGCTCCTGCACACGTCCTTTACATGTTAGCTGTGAGCTAATGCTTGTCAGTGTTTGTGAACTGGCCTTTATTTGTGTTGATGAAATCAAACAATGATTTTATTTGATTATTTCCTTTGTTCTAACCAGCTGGTGCACACTGCTCATCGTCCCGGGGCCTGTTACACCTGCTAACATGTACATGCAGCTTTGTTAGCATTAGTGAAAACCTGGGAAACCCTCTGGATGGATGCTACAGCACAAATTTAGCAAATCATTGAGCTGTTTCTTGTTTTCACAAATGCTTACGTTTGCTTTTATTGTAAAACATTTGCAGCCAGAAGAGTTTGCAATGATAAGACGCTGTGTTTGGCATTTACTTACTTACACGTGTCCTGGCACTTTTAATGCTTTTTAATAAAAATGGTAACAAAATGAGAAGAAACACATTTTCCACTTTGTCCACGCTGATGTGTGTGTTAACCAGGCCTTACCAGCATGCAGGGGACATGGTGGCTGCCATTTCACTCACTTTAAAACAGTGCAACAGACCAGACCTGGCAACCCCGGCTGCTCTCGTCCTGCAGGGACTACAGGAGCTGTGTCGAGCAGAGGTACCTCGTCTGTCTCCATTTGTCTCTTTAAATTCAGGAATCATCTTTTTTCTGCATCATAACTTTTGAATCTTTTCCAAAGTTCTGGTCTTAAAAGAAATGTTTCTTTCTCAGGTGGTGGATATTATCTCAGCATGGAGAACTGTTTGGCCTGAGCTCAGCTGTCACTCACAGCCAGAGGTGGTTCAAGCCATCGCTGAGCTTTTGGCTCTGGTGCCTCAGCTCACAGTTAAATCAGAGCAGTACGAGGTGCGTCGTAACGTTCATGTTCCTCTGTGTTGAGGAGCTAACAGAGTGACACAGGAACTCCACCAGGTTCTGTTTTTCTCTGTGGTTCTGTCTGTAAACAGGACTCTCACCAGCTGTTTGTATCACCTCACTGTAGAGTCACATCTCTACATCACTGTGTTTGGTAGCTAAAGTTAGCACTTCAATGTAAAGTTGTGTAGAAGCACAAAGTACAGACGTGTGAGGGTCCAGTCCTCAGAGTCCTGCTCTGCTCGGACTTCACAGTAACTAATAAATGGATCAGCGAGTGTGAGCCTCTTTTTAAAAACAGACGTTTTGGTAATTTGTTGCTCTGGAGGATTCAACACAGCAGCAGAGGCCGTCCCAGCAGATGAATCCTAGACCATGCAGTGCTGCTTGTTGGAAAGCTCTCCTCCTCTCTAACAATGATATGGCAGTACAGCTTAGGTTTGCAAAGTTGCATCTAAACAAACACAAGACCAAAGGCCAAAACCAAACATGGCGTATTAGCACAGGACGGCTGATAGGGATGCTTTTGGGTTGCAGCCACAGGACCTGTGCAGCACCTTGCAGTCACTGAGTCAGACACAAACTTCTCTGCTGTGTGAACTGAAGCTTAGAGAAAATCGCTTCATGCAAAATGCCAAAGATCCAGAGCACAGCAGCAACTTTCATATACATGAAAGCTAATTCTGGGTTTCATTAAGAGCGGCGTCCACCTTCACTGTGTTTAAAGGAAATGTCGTGCAGATCGTGCTTTAGGTCAGTGCAGCGATTTGGCTGAAAGAAAGTCTGCAGAAAACATAAGAAAAGGTTGGAAAACTCTGTTGATTCTAGTGTGTGTGTGTGTGTGTGTGTGTGTGTGTTAAATGTGCATTAAAATGACTTCTTATTTTTGTCATTAGAAATTAAAAGAAGAGGTGGTCAGCATTCTCTGGACTTATGCTCTGAGCGAGGTCTGTATATACTGTATCCACACACAGCTGACATGATGACTCCTACATGCACAAATATGCTGTGATGTCACATAAGTTTCATCCTCTTGTAGGAAACAGAAACATGTGTCTGCACCTTTGTGTTGTAACAGGATCCAGAGGTGGCCAGCTGTGGCTACAGGGCTTTGGCAGCCTTTCCTGAAACAGATCACACCATCAACCACCTTCCTGAGGCAGTTAAGAGTCCTGCTCCACTCTCATAACAACATCAGAACAGTTTCTAACATATTAGCCAGATCATTTTGCAATGTTTCTTTATTAATTGTCCTCAGACGTTAGTCAGGTGTAACTATGAGGCACTAGTTAATGAGGAAGCTGATGTTTCAGTTATTTTAGCGTGTTCAGAAACGTCCCTATACGCCGCCGTGTGTCAGCTCTCTCTTCTCTCTGATTGGAAGGCCCGACCACCTGCAAAGCTCCCTGAAAACGAAGAAGATGAACAGAGTAAAGAAAAGGAGGAAGATGAGAAGGATCTCTCCGTCCCAGGCTCATCTTATGTGAAGCTGATGACTCTCACCACCTCGTCTGTTCTTCCAGGTAAACTGGAGCAGCCAACAAACCAACAGGTCGTATCCTGTCGTCCCGACAGAATAAACTGCTTCTAGAGATCCATCCAGGATCTACTCTCGAGACAATGAGTCTGGGACAACAGCGGGACCCGACATAATCCACGTCTACTGTTTAAGAAGCGTTCAGTGATCAGCGGTCTGTAGATATGGGGAATGCTAAAGGCACGAACACAGGACTGAACCGTCCTGGCCATCAAACCACGGCCCGATAACTCGCCTCTCCACGACACAGGAGCTACTGAAGCTGTGGAGGCACATGAGCCAGTACATGAGCAAAACTCTGAAAAGCATTAGAAACAACACAAAAGCTCAGCTGCTGGTTCGTAGGGCTGCTATCGTGTCATTCTGACAGTACAAGAGCACTTAAGACTAGGCAGACCAACCTGACTCTATGCCCCATTCATGCACACTGACCTGCTTGTTACTGTGCTTCAGTGCACTGATAACATTCATCAGGAACTGTGGGAGACAGTACTGGAGTGTGCAGTGTCCCAGCTTCTGTCTGCAAAGGCTTCAATCCCCAAAGCCAGCTCATCACTAAGAGGTGATGTCATCAAATGTCATCCTGTAGATGACATCAAGCTGTATGGGAGGAGTCAGTGAGATCCACCTGGTGAGGCCAGCAGGATGAAGATCAGTCAGAGCCAAATCCGTGCAGATGCTGAAACAGATGCTGAGAAGCCCGATGAATGGTAGAAAGATCCAGATGCTTAGAGGTGAGCTGTGGTAGGAGGGAGTCTACCACGGCTGCAGACTGTGCAAAGGTGCTACGGACATTTTCCACCACGTAGTAGCAGGATGGAAGATGCAAGCTGGGATAGCATAAACTCAAAGCACAACCAGGAAGCTGTAGTGTATAGAAACACCCGCGCCACATGTGGACTAGAAGCCCCGTCGAGCCGGTAGTAGGAGTAAGGGTCGGGGGTGCTTCAACTTCCAGAGTAGCAGCGACTGGAGAACAAGAACAAAGTGGTCTTAGTGGCAGTAGGAGCGTTAGAGGCTGTAACCCTGAAAGCAGCTTCCAGGAGAGTGCAGTCCTGGGACCGCTAAGATACTTTAGGAACACATGTACGCTGCATGATGTTACAACATTTTTGTTTAGCACAACTGTTCATAACCATCAACATCACAGCTGTTTGAGCTGTTTGAGCTGCACAGAAACAGACATCAGGTGTTTGGTGTGTTTCCTGCTGGAGAGATCGTGGATCTGTCACATCTGCGTGTGATACTGAGTAATGCTGATGATGCATTGATGGTGTTTCTTTTATGTTTCCAGCCTTCGAGCTCTTCTTGACGTCACTGGTGAGGCAGGAGATGAGTCAGATGCCGCGGGGAATCTACTTCTCAGCCCTGAGGGGGGGTAACCTCCGCTCAGACCAGGGTAAAACGGTGGCAGGGATCCCGTCGTTCATGCTCAAGACCTACGAGAAAAACAAGCAGCCTGGGCTGAAGCCAGGACTGGCAGGTGACCCAGTGACACCTCTCATTTAGTTGGTCTCAGTGATATCGACTGTATGGTGTCGTTGAACGTCACTATGAACATGTTGCTGCTTTGCCTTTAAACTCTGTAAAATCTGTCAGTCAGCATATCAAAGTTGTGTTTCTTAAATTGGTGAGGAAGAGAGAATATGTGGAGCTACAGGAAGGGACGTCTTTCTGAGGAGAGGTTTGGAAGATGAAGATATTCTGCAGATTTAATCTGTTTGGTTCTCATAAAGCCAGGACATGGTGGAGATTTCAAACAGTGTGTCTGTACCAACACGTCACTGTTGGAAGCACCATTATAACTCAGCCTCTCTGTCTGTGGTGCAGCTGGGCTGCTTCTGTCGTACAGTCTGTCTGTGCAGACCGATCGTGCTGGGAGACCCATCAGCCGCTTCCTCGTCAGCCGCAGCCGCAGTTACCAGCAGACGCTGACAGCCCTCGTTCATGAAGTACGTGTTGTCTTCTTCCATTGCTTTCTCTCTTGTTCTTTGTCGTGCACGCAGAGCTTGAAAGAGGAACTGTTTCCTTCTTCTGTGTTTTGGTGCACAGGTCAACATCCAGCCCTCTGAGTGGCACCGTGCCCTCCTCCTGCCACAGGCCTGGAGGGGCTTCATGAGCCGAGCTTTCTACGCCGTTATGGAGGTTTGTGCAGGTGTTACAAAAGCAGCACTGAGTGCTTCATAGAAATAAATGGTGTGGACGAAGAATTCAGCGACTAAAATGCACATCGTGAAGCGTGACTTCACCAGTTGGTAGTTCTGCCCTTTCCATGTGGCACCAGGACACAGTAAGACATACTGGGTGATGTGCAGCCTAACTGGAACCTACACAACACAAATGTCAGCCAGTCTGTCCTCCACAGGCCTCAGAGGCCTCTGATCTTACAGTAAAGGTCTCTGATCTTACAGTAAAGGCCTCAGAGGCCTCTGATCTTACAGTAAAGGTCTCTGATCTTACAGTAAAGGCCTCAGAGGCCTCTGATCTTACAGTAAAGGCCTCAGAGACCTCTGATCTTACAGTAAAGGCCTCAGAGGCCTCTGATCTTACAGTAAAGGCCTCAGAGACCTCTGATCTTACAGTAAAGGCCTCAGAGACCTCTGATCTTACAGTAAAGGCCTCTGATCTTACAGTAAAGGCCTCTGAGGCCTCTGATCTTACAGTAAAGGCCTCAGAGGCCTCTGATCTTACAGTAAAGACCTCAGAGGCCTCTGATCTTACAGTAAAGGCCTCAGAGACCTCTGATCTTACAGTAAAGACCTCTGATCTTACAGTAAAGACCTCTTATCTTACAGTAAAGGCCTCAGAGGCCTCTGATCTTACAGTAAAGGCCTCAGAGACCTCTGATCTTACAGTAAAGACCTCTGATCTTACAGTAAAGACCTCTTATCTTACAGTAAAGGCCTCAGAGGCCTCTGATCTTACAGTAAAGACCTCAGAGGCCTCTGATCTTACAGTAAAGGCCTCAGAGACCTCTGATCTTACAGTAAAGACCTCTGATCTTACAGTAAAGACCTCTTATCTTACAGTAAAGGCCTCAGAGGCCTCTGATCTTACAGTAAAGGCCTCTGATCTTACAGTAAAGACCTCTTATCTTACAGTAAAGGCCTCAGAGGCCTCTGATCTTACAGTAAAGGCCTCTTATCTTACAGTAAAGGCCTCTGATCTTACAGTAAAGACCTCTTATCTTACAGTAAAGGCCTCACAGGCCTCTGATCTTACAGTAAAGGCCTCACAGGCCTCTTATCTTACAGTAAAGGCCTCAGAGGCCTGTGATCTTACAGTAAAGGCCTCAGAGGCCTCTGATCTTACAGTAAAGGCCTCACAGGCCTCTGATCTTACAGTAAAGGCCTCACAGGCCTCTGATCTTACAGTAAAGGCCTCACAGGCCTCTTATCTTACAGTAAAGGCCTCAGAGACCTCTGATCTTACAGTAAAGGCCTCTGATCTTACAGTAAAGGCCTCAGAGGCCTCTGATCTTACAGTAAAGGCCTCTGATCTTACAGTAAAGGCCTCAGAGGCCTCTGATCTTACAGTAAAGGCCTCTGATCTTACAGTAAAGGCCTCTGATCTTACAGTAAAGGCCTCTTATCTTACAGTAAAGGCCTCTGATCTTACAGTAAAGGCCTCAGAGGCCTCTGATCTTACAGTAAAGGCCTCAGAGGCCTCTTATCTTACAGTAAAGGCCTCAGAGGCCTCTGATCTTACAGTAAAGGTCTCTCAGGGTTTGGTTTCTGTTGGCAGGGTCGACGTGCTGAGTTAGAGATGCTCCAGAAACAAGGCAAAGAGGATCCACAGGAGCTGCAGTACAAGCATCACTGTGCCTGGCTGTGGTGAGAACCACACTCATACTTGCTTGTATATGTGTAGACTGTGTGTATATAAATGGTAGTGCTTTTGTACAAGGTCTCTAATCTTACTGTAATGACTGTAGTGTGTGTGTTTCCCTGCTGTGTGGACCAAACTTTACATCAACACTTTGTGGTAACACCTGCACTATGTAGCCAAAATAACTGGTTCTGAACCAGCAACCTCCTGACCAGTAGACGACCTGCTCTCCCTCCTGACCATGAAGAAAGTGAATCATGGTTTTCAGGCCTGTCAGTCACAGGTGTATAAAGTCTGTGGCTCGCTGTCAGGAGCTCAGGAAGTTCCTGGACGCTGTCGTGATCGGAACAAGCATCGTTGGAAAATGTCGTGTTCACGCTTCTGCGTCTCGCAGTCCGATGGAGGAGTCTGGTTCAGCAGTTATCAGGAGACTGATACTCGTCTGACTTTGGTGGTGGAGGGATGATAGTGGGGCTGTTTTTAGAGGTTGGGCTCAGCTACTTAGTTCTGCTGAGAGGAATTCTTAATACTTCCAAATACCAAGACATTTGGGAGGATTTCATGCTCCCAACATGAACGTGTGCACAGGAAGAACCTGACTGGCCTACAAAGAGTCCTGACTTTGACCCAGCAGAACATCTGTGGGATGAATTGGAGCGGAGACTTATTTAGAAAGCATGGAGGAAGCAAACAATCCACCAAAGAAGACCCAGGACTTTGATCCAGGATTTTAGCTCCTCGGACGACAACAGGAGGACATTCCTGTCCCAAAGTCCAGTCGAAGACATTTACAGACTGTTACAAAGATGCTACGGCGTCTGTCTCAGCGCTACACCATCAAACTTACGTTCTCCAGACTTAGTTTCCCCTAAAATGTTAGTTTTTCTCAGTTTAAACATGTGATTACATTTAATCTGTAAATCATCCTGTTTCATTTACATGTGAGACGCCGTCCTGATGTTTTTGTATTACGGTTGTAAATAGACTAAAGTGCTGATGTGCATCACTGCTTTAACAGACACTGGTCACCATCTTCATCACGTTCTTCATCTTTTTAATGTGTTGTTATTATTTTTCTGACACAGGGCCAGAGATCAGCTGGCAGATGTCATCAAAGCTGCTACAAAGTGAGTCCCCTGCTCGCTCTGTTTCATAGGAAACGTTTGGTGAGCAGAGTAACCTGATGTGAGCGCTGTGACTTTCTGTGGGTCGTTTCAGGGACAGTCCTGTTGTTCAGGGAAACGCCATCTTGGCTCTGAGCGGCCTCGCCGCTGTTCTGGCGAAGTATGAGAGCAACCTGCCCACTGATGGTGACGGCAGCCTGGGGGTGAGACGCCGCAGGGTCCTGTTACACAGTGTGTTTGCTATTTCATCATCATAGAGATGCTGAGCTCAGTGCTGTTGGACTCGATAGGCTGGACCAGAGTTCGTGGCCACAGGAAGCTGGTTGACCATGGTGCTGGACACCCTGCTCAGCATCAGCAGCAGCAGCTTCAAGTCCAAAGGACGAGTTTTCCCCTGGTTTCTACACGTGAGTTTCATCAGCTTTTACATAAGAAACCGTGATTGGCAGATGATTCGAGTTCTTTAAGAGTCGTGACAGTGACGTGATGAAACAGAATCAGCTGTTTCTGAGCCTCACACTATGAACACTTTACTGACCCTCAAAAGTAAACATGCAGTGATTCACCTGCCCCATAAACCACATGTTATTCTAAATAAACACGAGCTCCGTGTGATTGTCCGTCTGTTAACTGCAGCCTGCTGGCTGCTGTGGTTCAGAGACGCTGATGTGGCTGCTGTAGCTGCAACACCAGCGTGTGTGTCAGATTAACACTGTTGGATTTGTTAGTGTGGAGCAGCTTTTATCACTCTGAGCTCTGAAAGTGTTCATCAGTGTGAGTGAGGGGAGCCGCTGACTGTCTTTAGCACCTGTGCTAACACTTTCAGCACTCGGTGCCTTTCCAGACGTGCAGACGTGCTAGCGGCACTAATGCATCCCCATGGCTTCAGAGATGTTTGAAGCTGCACTTTATCCCGAGCATGCAGTGAAGCAAAAACAACTTTATTTTGATGACTTTCTCACAAAAAGAAGCAAAACAAGCCTGAAACATCGCTGCATCGACACGTAAACCAGCTGGAGTGTATTAGCATCAATATTCCAGTAAACGTGGTTCTCACAGCTCAGCGAGTCTTTGCTCTCTAACACATGTTGCTGTTGGCTGCACAGTCGTTGTGAATATAAAGTTGCTTTCTTGCATTGATTACTTTCACCCTGTGCTGCCTCCTCAGCGCTCCTACTCGGGTGAGAACACAGCGAGCACCATAGCGCGCTCCTGTGCGAGCCTCGCCCTGTCGCTGCTCGTCTCCGTGCTCGTGGTGCGGCAGCGGGACGGTCTGACCCACATCCTGTCGGCACTGCGGGCCGGCCTCCCGGGCTCCCCCACCGCAGACGACTCCCAGGCCGTCCAGTTCCACTCCGGGCTCGGTCTCGGCATGGTGCTGTCCACCCTGCTGCACCAGCGCCTCAGGTACAGAGTCTGCAGGAGGAGATTCTGATGTGAACCAACAGCGTAACGCTTACTGACTGCCTGTGTCCTCTGTCAGTGATGAGTCTGCTCAGAAGGATGCTGATCTCCTCTTCGGCCCTCTGGATGCTCTGGAAAGTTCCTCTTTCAACCCCAACCTGGAATACAAGTACGTCCTCTCGTGTTTGCAGAGAGCAAACTGACATCACATGGTTGGTAGGAAGCTGGAAGATTCAGCCGTTACCAAGGCTGCATTTCTGCTGCTCAATAAAAGAGCTCGTTTGGCACATTTACTCTTTTTCAACAGACACATCTGGAAGCATGTTAGGAGTTAATATTCAACAGTGAAACAGGGGTTAGCATATTAAATGTGCTCTTCCATGTTCTCGCCTTCTTTCCTCAGCACTGGCTGTATACTGGGTCTGGGTCTAGTGCTGTCTGCCTTCTGCAGCAGCGGACAGAGGAGTCGACATGTCCGTGTCAGCCTGACACTCGACAAGCTGCTGGCCAACCTGCAAGACTGCAGTGGACGAGGACGCATGGTGCAGGAGGTACAGCAGCCCTGCACACGACTCACACTGACGCCAGAGCCGAGGTCCTGAAGTCTCTGACGCAGGAACAAGTCTGTGATTGTAACTCTGCTCAGACACGTTTGTGACAGAAGAAGCTGAAATAGTCGTTTTGATGAATTATCTACTAAAGACAGTTTCTGCTACATGAACATGAAACAAGAGCTAAAACTTTGAGCCTGATGCTGATGTGTGAACTTTGACCTATGACCTCGAAGCACTAAAATGTGTATCTTATGATGTTTACCGTACAATTGGAACAGATTCGGCTTCTATAAGCTGTGAAAACGTGTCGTCGTGACCTTGTAGAGCAAATAAAAAGTGTGTAACACAGATAAGCTTTGTTTACTGTCCAAGGTGGAGACGCTGCACGGCCAGTGTGGGGTGAAGGTTGAAAACTGTGCCGTATAAAGTTTTCACTGACCTTCACATGTGTGTGTGCAGGTGTTGGCGTACTCTGTGGCGTGTGTGAGCGTCTCAGCGTTCAGCGCAGGTCTTATTGACGCCGCCAAGGCCGAGGAGGTCACGGACACGCTGCGCAGCCTGACTGAGGAGAGCCAGCAGGTCAGTAGGAGAGCTGATGGGGTCATTCTGGCTCCAGCAGCTCTTTGTGGTTTCATTGATGACCCTGTGTCCCCAGACCCCGGGCTTCTCGCTGGCTCTGGGGTTAGCGGTCCACGGGCTGTCGGTGTGCGGCCACGGCAAAGCAGAGCACATCCACCCTCACCTGCTCGCAGCCTGGATCAGAATCTTACTGGCTGAGGTACAAAACCTCACTTTCTACATCTCAGCCTAAATGTTCATGTAAACGATGTCCAATCACGTGAAAGGATGTTTGGGGTCCCAGCGCTGACCTTTGTGTTACAGGGCTGTCCCACCATGCAGCGGCTGGCTGCTGTCAACGGGCTGGTGGCGTTGGTGGGATCAGAGAGTTACCTCGTTCAGGTAAGACGCTGCAGCTTCATGTTATCACCTGCTGTTGTGTTTCTGAGGATGTCTTTGTTTAGTGGTTTCAAGCATGTGGAGCCATAGATGATCGAGGTCATGTGACCCTGTAAGGTTTGAGGAATCACCATGGTTACCATAGGAACACACTGGCAAACCCAGTATTTAAAAAGATGTGATGGATGCAGATCTGTGTCTTCTGTGCAGCCATGTGAAGCGTCCCCGTGTTCATAAAGAGATGCAAACACACCTTTAGTTGAATGAATATGAATGAATGAATGAATGCTTTATTGGCCATATGCAGGTTGCCCCGCAGAGGAATGGGACCCCCCCCGACTTACACACATAACAAAGACATCACATGGGGATACAGTCGGAGATCGGCAGCGTTACCGATTAAACACTGAAAAAAGTGCACAACAATGGGAAAGTACAAGAGGAAAAAAAGAGACCTCTACTCATGCTGGCACCTATGGGAGGACAGCATGAGAACAGGAAACAAAAAAACTCCTCTGCACAAAAAAAGCACATAAATGTCCAACATAAACATAACATAACATAAACATAACACATAAATGTCCACAGTACAACATTGGAGCACGTGACCACAGGGTTGGGTAGGGGGTGAGGAGTAATCCGAAGGAAACACAGCAGTCCTCCTGCACAGCGCTACCATTCCAGCACGACACCCAGACCCGCCGTGTTCCCCCACAGGAAACAAGCATTGAAGGTGTTTGGAGAGGGAGGGGGATGAGTGCGTGCTTATCAGTGTAAGTGTGTGTGTGTGCGTGTCCAGAGTTCAGCTGAGACAGTGTCCTCCGCTCTATCTAAGTAAACAGTCTGCCAACCAACCCAGGTGGGCTTGGGATGGGAAGAACAGTCATCACACAGTCGTTATCAGGGAGTTGTTGTTGCACCAGCCTTGGGCCCACAGCTGGCACCGTGGTTTCCACATGTTGAATTCGTAGATTTTTCTGTTATACGAGCAGCTCAGGAGAATTTAAAGCTGATTCATTAACACTCGGACGCTGGTCTCTCGATCTCCCGTTGGAGAGCCGCGAGCCTCCCCATGATGGTATCAAACTTCTGGTCCGTGGTGTTGTCATTCTTTTGATTCTGAGACCTCACAACTGCAGTGACCCGTTCTGTGATGTGATCCAACTTTCACTCAAGGGTCTCATTTTGAGCAGGGCCCTCTCTGATGTATCCCACCATACGCTCAATGGTGTTGTTTTGAGTCTTCACAGCAGCTGTAAGCGTCTCCAAGGTGTTAACCATGCTGCGTTCGTTGTGAGAGGCCGCGCCTCGTCCCATCGCTTCGATTCCAGCGGGCAGCCTTGGGGGGGTTTGAACAGCCGGTTCCGCTCTCTCAATTCTCCGATAAGTCAGGGCCAAGCCAGCTCCGATCAGCAAGAACCCTGTTATCATGGTTCCGAATAGGTAGATATCTTCAGCGTCCTCGATCGACAGTCCCGCCAGGCACATGACTCTCCATGTCTGCCACCCGTCCATCGTGTATCCGGCAGGGAAAGTCCCTCCAGGGCACTCGGGCTCTCCCGAGCCCAGACTTCTCGTTGAGAAGAGGGTGTCAATAGCATTCAGAGACCAGTTGATCAAATCCAAAATTCTCTTTAGGTTTTAGAGAACAGACTGTGAGAGACTGTTCGAGGGAAAGTAATGAACATGAGACAGACAAGGACACAAGAGGTTAAGCAGGGAAGATAAGGGGAAGGAGGAGAGGAGAAAAAAGTGCAGCTGAAGTTAGCGACAGTGATGCTGATTCTCCTCTGATGCAGCTGAAGAGTGAGACGGAGCTCGTGTCCAAGCAGCAGAACAGGCTGAATGAAGTTATTCGGGCCGTCACACAGGTAAGAGTTTACTTATCACATATTACTTTACTCTGATTACTACACACGATACTCTCCCCTCTGCTCGCTCCTCAGAGCGTCTGTTTCAGCCACTTGTCGGCTCTTTGGTTGCAGATCATCACGTTCTCTGGAGCCATCGGTTTGCAGTCCAACAGCCTGTTTGCTGGGACATTTGCACCTGGCCCACATGTCCAGCAGTCACAGTCACACAGCAGGTAACACAGGAGTCAGTGGGCGGAGCAGAGCTGGATGCAGCGTCAGTAACACTTTAAAATGATCTACTGGGCACTAACTACTTTGATCCAACTCCCAGTTCCTCCAGATTTCAGTTACCTCTCAGAGAAAAGTGTCGTCAGATCCACGACGGAGTTCGTCACAGAAGCTGGACAAAAAGGTTTGTGACATCTACAGAGGTCGTTGTGTTTGAAGCTGTAACTCTGTAACATCGTCTCTCTCTGGGCGCAGGTCCTCAGTCCTCCCATCCAGGCCTGGTTAAGACCGCTCTCACCGCTTTGGCGTCAGTCGGCGCCTCTTTCCAGTATCCGCCCATCAACTGGAGCGCCGCTCTTTCTCCTTTAATGAGGATGAGCTTTGGTAAGAGTTGTCGCTCAGTGCTGTCCGTGAAGCCACAGATCCTGTTCAGTCGATGTTGTTGTTGTGTTTTGTAGGAGAGGATGTGCAGCATCAGTGTGTTGTCCTGGCAGCCTGTCAGACCCAGTCCTCCCACAGCGGTGCTCTGTTTTTGGGCTCCTGGTTGTGGCCTCCCCTGGTCCACAGTCTCAGTGTAAGTTCAGTTGGGTATTAGCGCTGTGACGGCTGATATTCAGTCTCCATCAGGTTTATAGGCTGGTCCACTTTAATCTGTTGTTTCTTGATATCCAGCTTATATTTGAACAGGTTTCTTTAGGTGTTCTTAACAGAAACAGGAGCATCTACTGCCTCACCTCTGAGCTCAGCTGTTTCTCAGTCGTACAGCAGCTGAAGAAATGTCTGAATAATCAGCGTTTGGCTTCTAAAGCTGAACAGATGCTCTTTAACCACGACACACATCCAGTCTGTCTCTGCTGTAGGAGAGCGTGCTGAGTCCAGTACAATGATGAAGGCTTCAGAGATCCTTACTGGCTGTCTGTCTCCCCCAGTACCAGACCCGGGCCCACCTCTATGAGACTCTGGGCTCGTGGATGAAGCACGTGACTGAGGACAAGCTGCAGGTGTATGTGGAGAGTTTGGGGGTGCAGCAGTTTGAGGAGGACCTCCGACCCCAGCGCGCGTCCCTGTGTCGCTCTGTGCTGCGGGGCCTGGCTCAGGCCATGGCCCTCCCAAACCCCTCTAGCAGCTGCTGGACCATCCTCTGCTCTGCCACGGAGAAGATCTTCACCTTCCTGCCCGACCGAATCCAGGTGCAGTGTAGCTGCTGACTGTTATCACTGACACGTAGAAGCTTTTTCTTTGATGCATGGCTCTGTCCCTGGTTTTACGCTCGGGGATCGTGATATCCTCTGATGTTCCCATCCACCCAGAGACACGAACAGGAGCATAAACCCATTTTATTCAAAGCAAGAAGCTGTGACAGATGCTGCTGTAGGTGTGCAGAGCTTCAGTCACCGGAGCTCGGCTGGAAATGAGCTCTTCTCATCACCACAGCAGCTTCAGCCCATCGTTAGCTCAGCTGTAAGAACACCTCGATGGGCAGGGACCAAACACAGCATCATAATAACAACAGTGGTAACTGGAACAGTTACAGTAACAGGTCACAGAGCTCTGGCCCCTCCCTGTCTGTATCTCACATATCTGTTTCCTGTGCTCAGTTATTATATTAATGACACGAGCATAAGTAATACGTAATTATCTTGATGGATGTTGGACGAGGAGGCCTGATAGAAATGTCAGTCAGGTTTATAATAAGTGCAAAGACAGGATGTGCAGCAGGTTCCTGTTAGTGTTCGTTTGATGTCGTCAAACTCAAAAGTTAAAGATGTCGAACTCTTGGATACAAACTGGGTGCTTCAGTGAAACATGCAAACATTTGTACATGTTTTGGTGGGATGGCTGTCTGGGTTTATTAGGACAATATGAAGTTTGCAAACATAAAAACAGAATGCAGTCACGTGCATTAGCCTGATTACATCCATAGCAGAACACACAGGACATGTCAGCTGGATAAACTGAGTAAATGAAGTGCAGACAGGAGCATCAGAGCATTTCCTCTGACAACAGTCTGTGTGTGCAGACTAACTGTGGCACTGCTTGAAGAGCAGGTTGTCTGATGTAGGACAACAGCTGCTTAATAGGCCAGATGTTTTCAGCTGGAGAAAGGTGAGACGCAGGTCTTTGTAACGATGAAGTCTGGCTGTAGTAAGACAGATGTGTGTGCCAGTTCCAAAGACACTAACGACCTTCATACCTTCAGAGATGCAGGGTCTGCTCCTCCTCCTCTTCATGAGGAAGAATGTCACGTTTGATGCACCTGGTCAGAGACGTGTTTACAGTTTGCTGCAGTCCATTTAAAGCTGATTCTGCCCGTAGAAGAAGACCTCTGGACCATGGTCACATGACCTCTGGACCATGGTCACATGACCTCTGGACCATGGTCACATGACTTCTGGACCATGGTCACATGACCTCTGGACCATGATGCAGCTGTAGCTAGCACGTCTGCTCGCTCTGGCTAACAGTGATTTCTGTGACACAGCTGTCGCTGTTTCTGCCACTCGAGACCTCCTTTGACCTTTGTTCATGCAGGTCGTCACGTTGAGACTCGTTCACAGGAGAGAGCTGATCTAGACCAGCGTGATCTCGACCAGCGTGATCTAGACCAGCGTGATCTCGACCAGCGTGATCTAGACCAGCGTGATCTCGACCAGCGTGATCTCGACCAGCGTGATTTAGACCAGCGTGATCTAGACCAGCGTGATCTCGACCAGCGTGATCTCGATCAGCGTGATCTCGACCAGCATTTTCAAAGTACAATAACAGAAACAGGAAAACAGTCAAACAGCTAAAGTTGTGTGAGGATCACGGGCAGTTAGACTCATTTTAGCCTTTGTCCAAATCCTCTGTCGTCTTTACGTTGAGCAGCATGTTTCTGAACCTGTGGCATCATTAACCTCATCAGTCTGAAGAACAGCACAGTGCTCGTGTTTCATGGTACTTGATGCTACATTTCAGCTTTTGAACGGCTGGAATTATTTAGTTGATGATATGTGCGCTGGTGTGTGTCGCCTACCATTGGCTCCCTGAGTTTAACAGCTGCTAATAGCTGAACCTGTTAGCCGTGCTCTGTTCACCTTTCTGTGAAATCAGCTGATCTCCTTCAACCTGCTGTCTTTGTCTGTTTTGAAACCTTTGTGTGGAGCAGTCTAACAGTTAAAGCCTTTTATTCGTCCTGCTGCTGGGCCCTGCTGGCATTGAGCTTTGCCTCTTTAACACATGAACACAGGTTCAAAGGTGTTTAAATGAGACATTTTAACTAAAAAATAACAATTTTTGTGTTTGTGTTTGATTTCTTGTACATTTATTTCAGGATGATGAAGTGGATCTGTATGTGGGCGTGGCCAAGTGTCTGTCTGAGATGTCTGACACAGAGATTGAGAGGATCATGAAAGTCTCTGAGGTACAGTGTTAATAACACCAGCAGAAAATGAACAGAGGGACCACGTCCACTGTTTCCATGTGCTGAAGCGCGGGCAGAAGTACGTTTGGTTTACAGGTTCAAAGACATGTTGTTGGTCTCATAGTGGAAATGGAAGTAATTCCAGTGACCTGTAGCTCATATTGCTTTATTACTTATAGCTGTCAGTGTGTGGACAGTAAAACCTGCATTCTTCCTGATGCCCAGCAGGGGGCCCACTACACAAGTGTGTATTTCTAAAAGGAGCACTTTAAATAAACGTTCAGTTTGATCAAATGTAACCATATAGTGATTTAAGTTAAAAGCTTTCAGTAATTTAGAGGAATCTTCCTCACATGGTTACTTTATTCACTTCAACAACAGTCGTGCTTTATACTGTGAGGTCGACCCTGCAGTAATAATACAAAGAAAAACCAACAATCATATGAGCCCCTATGAGCAGCACTTTGGCGACAGTGGGAAGGAAAAACTCCCTTTTAACAGGAAGAAACCTCCAGCAGAACCAGGCTCAGGGAGGGGCGGGCCTCTGCTGTGATTGGTTGGGGTAAGAGAAGGAAGACGGGATAACTAAACATGAAATGGTGACAGGTGTTTAGTTTGAAGCCCTCTCAGCTGCTGCTGACCCTCGTTGTCAGATCCTCTGCTGGCTTCCTTTCAGCACACGTGCGGTGATCACGTCACGCCTGTCATTCAGTCTGTGACGGTTCGTTGAAGCTCAGCGTGCGCTGTGGCTTTAACATCTCTGCGTTCTGTTTAGACTCAAATGGAGAAGACCTGCTTCGTCTTAGCCTACCTGACCTCTCAGGGACGAGTGCCCCTCCTTAGTCTTAATGATGTCATTGCTGGGGTCCTCCGTGGTTGGCCGAGCCGCAGAGTGGGGTGGCTCCTCCTGCAGACGTTTTACCAGTGTCGCCTGGCAACCAGCATCAACACAGGTGAGACAGGAAGGCGTTCCTACTGCGTGGAAAGTGGATCTCTCCTGATCTAACAGACAACTGACACCTGTGTGTTTTACCATGATGGTTTTCATTTAGTCAGCATCTTTGTCACAGGCATCTCCAGACGGGTGGAGTGGCTCCTGGAGCTGATGGGACGTATCCGAAATGTTGCCTACGGCGTAACAGACGTCCAGCGTGGAGACACCAGATCGGTATGTTTCTGAGTGACCGCCATGTGACTCCCACACATCCTCCTCTTCCTCCCAGCAGCTGAGCTTAGCTAAATGCTGGTCCACCATGACGGTGCCATGTTAACTACAGCGAGGCTGCTCTCGAGCATCAGCAGTAGAGCAAAGCTTGCTGCTGTTTGCTTCTTCTGTGTATCTGAGTTGGTGGAAGCAGATTCTGTGTCGTGTGTTTCTAACTGAGTGTGCTCTGCAGGCCACCGACTTCCTGTTCCAGCTCTTTGCTGCTGCAGTAGTTTCCTGGAGTGACCACATCATGCCACTCCTCTTTGGCATCCGGGTGCAGTGGTTTCCATGGCAGCCAGACCCCAAGCCTCAGGCTCTAACACACGGTCTATATGGCGAGGAGTCGTCGGTGGACGGCGCCCTGTCCCGGTGCCTGTTAGCGATGTCCCACAGCCTCCCTCGGCTCCTGGACAAGGAGCCCTGGAGCAGCCAAATGCCCAAGGTCAGTGTTTGTGCTGTGAACTTTGAACTTTAGCTCAAATGTCACTCGTTGTAAAGGTGCAGAAGGGATGACCCCGTGTGTGTGTCTCAGTTCATAGACTGGCTTCTCAGCATCATGGAAGCTCCTGACCAGAGCGTGTCAGCATCAACGGTCAGCACAGCCAGAGGTGAGCAAAGCAGCCTTTTTCCTACTTACACATTTCATAATATTTCACTCTGTGTGAACCACAGCAGTACACAGACTGTTGTCTCCATAAACTACTTCATGAAATCACATCTAAACAGTTTAATTAGATATAGATTATTATTATTACGATCCTTGTGCAGGTCTCATTGAAATTAAGACCTGGCCTGAGTTTTGTCAGGTTCTTACATCCTCGAGGTAAAAACGTCACTATAAAGCCAAAAGTACTCCCCTCTCCAAACCACTGAATGCAGGTGTTCAGTCACTTGTGGCCACAGGTGTATAAGCCCGAGCAGGTGTTTGTGCTGCTGATAGGATGGCACCTGAACACAAACTCCAGTTGAGGTGACAAAGTGGAAGCAACTGGGAACGACAGCGTCTCTGCTGTGAAGTGATAGGCCATCTGAAATCGAAGGGCGGGGTCAGCCACAGCGTAAACTAAGCACTTTCTAACATTCATCCATGTTCAAGGATGGCTGGCGAGCAGACTGGGATCAAACCACCAACCTTCCTATTAGCAGATGACCTGCTGAGCTGGAGCTGAGCTGTGCAGCGGTTTAAAGCGCAGCAGCAGCAGAGACCATGACTCAGACTTCATGTGACAATCGAAGCAGTCTGGGCGTGGTGGAGAGTTGTTCCAAGTGTAAAGCTTGGAGAGGGCGATTGTGGTGTGGTATTTTACACAGCTTCGTGCGTCCAGCCCGACTGTACTGCAGCACAAAGCACAGTGAACGGGTTTGTGTGGAAGAACTTGACCTCTTTGGGATGAGTTGGAGCGAGGACTCAGCCACACCTTCTGATCCAACATCAACCTGACCTGCTGAAGCTGTTATAGTTGCAAACTAAATCATATGTATTCAGGATGGAAAGTCAGAGAAGTGCACGTGTGTGAAGGTAGACGAGCGAACACTTTTGGCAATAGTGTATTTTCATAGGTTTCACTAAAGTGACCAGTACACCACCAGCTGTGGTTTCTTCTTTACTGGTTTTGCCCCAGAAGCTAAACCTTCGTGGTAAAGCCTGTATGTTCAGGTCTCCTTGTGAAATGCATCGTGTGTTTCATGGACTGGTTCTTATGCAGCACTGTTCTTCTCTGAGCGGTTTATACTCATCCACGCACGTCTTTCTGTGCTTACATCGCACTGCTGTGGATGCAGATGTGTGTATTCAGGTTAGAAGCCTGAATTTCAGCTCAGACACATGCAGTTTGTAGTTTCTGCTGAAATATTTCTGTCAGTGATCACAGAGACAGAGCAGTCCAACCAATCATGGCCTCCATGAACCTGGTTGTGTCGGAGCTCCACCCTCACCACGTCCCTCAGACAGGGTCGTTGGACTGTTAGTTTCTCTGCACTGTTGCAGGTTATCTCACAATATCAAGTTACCATAGAGGGGACTGTTGTGATTCAGCTCTATATACACAAATGATGATTTGGCCAAATGAGCTCCACAGGCCTCATCTGTGGCAGTCTTTACATGAGAACTAATGCACCATGTTTATTGACACTCAGCTGACAGCACTGTTGGAAAACAAGGTGTGGAAAGAGCAGGTGGTATTTTAAGGTTTACTCAAACATCAGTGTTTATACAGGCAGGATATGCTGAAAAAATGACCTGGTCTTCAGAACAGCCATCTGATTTCTCTGATTTCTCTGATCTCTCTGATCTCTCTGATTTCTCTGATTGCTCTGATTTCTCTGATCTCTCTGATTCCTCTGATCTCTCCTGTGGTTCCTTTCAGCTGCTCTGTTGGCACTCAGGTCCTCTGCAGAGTTCAAGAAGAAAGCCGTGTGGACCAGAGCGTACGGCTGGTAGCCCAGAGGAGCCTCGGTGTCCTGCTCAGGCGTTGCTGCTCGTACACAAAGACACACACGGCTGCTGGTCTGAGCTGCTGTTTAATGTTAGACAGTAACTGTACTGTAGGAATCTGTGCTGTCAATAAAAGTGCAACAGAAATCATTTTGGGTCTAGAACATCCTTTTCTCTCTTTACAGCAGATCGTTAAATTCGACTTCATCCGTAACTCCAACGAGCTGTGACTTCATGTTACTTCCTCTTCCTGTTCCACTTCGCCAGGTGGTGGTGCCTCTCCTTCAGCAGCTGCCCGACTGTGAGCGAGGCTCCTGAAAACAAAGCAGTGTTTTACATCACAGTTACACAGTTACACAGTTACACCACAGTTACACTACAGTTACACTACAGTTACACAGTAACTGAACAGTTACACTACAGTTACACCACAGTTACACAGTTACACCACAGTTACACTACAGTTATACTACAGTTACACTACAGTTACACAGTAACTGAACAGTTACACTACAGTTACACCACAGTTACACAGTTACACCACAGTTACACTACAGTTATACTACAGTTACACTACAGTTACACAGTAACTGAACAGTTACACTACAGTTACACAGTAACTGAACAGTTACACTACAGTTACACCACAGTTACACAGTTACACCACAGTTACACTACAGTTATACTACAGTTACACTACAGTTACACAGTAACTGAACAGTTACACTACAGTTACACTACAGTTACACAGTAACTGAACAGTTACACTACAGTTACACTACAGTTACACAGTAACTTCATTCATGACACCAATTTAACATCCCCAGATAGAAGATCCTCCTCAGTGTTGTCACCACAGACCTGGTCAGAAAGTTCGGACACCAACTATGATGATATGACAGTGAGGCCTGTAACTGTTCTTCATCATCCTAGTCTTCCTCAGGAAACTGTCACTCGTTTTTCCAACAGTAACAAATCAGGAGAACCTGAGAACGTTTTGTGTTCTTTTCCTTCAGTCTGTTCTAGTTCAGCTGGATTTAGGTCGTGTTAGTGAAGCGACCGACCTCTGTGTCTAACATCTTTTTGTCTTAGTTAAGGTTCTCGTCTAAACGTGTTTGCTGTTCATCAGCCTCACAACGGCACGACTAACCGTCTCATTAACCCTCATCCAACCAGCATGTTTAACATACAAGGACGAGCGACTGAGGACCACAAGAGTTAAAAAACTAATAATGGTAACATATTTCTTACTTCTGTAACGATTATGCAGTATCTAAAGAAAAAAGTAAAACTGTCTCTGCAACGTTGCAGTGGCCTATGCTGCAAGTATGAAATGTATAGTTTAATCTATCTTACAGCTTTTATTAAGTTTAATCCACATAATTACTCAGAAAACCTCACTGGTATCAGAGCTTTCAGTCATTTTAAGTATCATTTGCACAGGGAAGTTGTGTGTAAATATGGACAGAATCAGATCAGTGCCCACCAAAAGTGAGTCTGATTTATCGAGACAAACTTTAACGTGGCTGCACGCAGAAGCTGAAACAACCAAAGCTAATGAAAGTAGTGGCTGACTGAAGACGACTGCAGTGACCATAAATGTAAAGGAGGAGCTTGGACTCAAACAAACGTGCTCCTGTGCAGCACGTCCATCAGGTGACTGTAATGTCACAAAGGGTTGTTCTCCGTCTTACCAAGAGTGAGGACAGGCAGGTAGAGCGCCAGCACCACGGGCAGGTGGCTGTTTGGAGCTGTTGTTGAGTTGAGTGGACACGACTGGGAGGCCGTTTGCTCAACATAAGGCAGCGCCTGATAGATGGTGGCAGCTGAGAGAGAAACAAAAAGGGGAACAAACGCTTCACTTGCTGTGCTTTTACTTCATTCACTATCACAGTGTTATTGGCCTGTGTGTCGCTGATATACAGAACGTTCCTCCAGCACTTCTGCTTACAGCACAGAGGTTACTCACTGCAGCTGGAATGCACTGTGCTCATTTCCTGGCTTCATATCATCAGCTCTGCTTGGCTAACCCATTTCCTGTTGGCTCCCAACACTTCCCTTACACAACACTCTGACCACACAATGAACCTCGTAATGTTGAGAAGTCAAAGTACTTATGAGCTCAGCTTTCAGTTTGTTGGAATAAAAGATGGAAACTCGATGATTTCCACCTACACTGGAATGTAAACTGGCTGTTTAGGGGGAGGGTTTCTGCCCTGGGTATCTGCTTAGAGGGAAAGTAAGACGTCATGGTTTAAAAATGTAGATAGTTTGACACATTAGTAAAATAATTGCATTAGTGCTGAGAGGTCAGGTCCAGGGAGTGCTGTTCAACTGTAAGGTACTAAAAGCTTCTTAAAGCTCTGCATCCTGTGTGCTTTTAAAACGATTTATCAAAGTAAAGTTGAAGTTTGAAAAGCTGATGTGTTTGTGCATCACTGTAAAACTACATTATTGGGTTCAAACGCAGCTGCGTCCTTATAAAACCTGCGGTGCATACCGGAGGAGGTCCAGGACGTTCCAGAAGAAGAGCTGCACACACACCACCGGTTTACTCTGCAGCTCTGAACCAAAACAACAAAAGTGCACAAGTGTGTCAGACTACAGATTCTAGAATCAGAACTGCTGATTTCATTACTCTGAACTTTTAAAGGCAGGTTTTGTATCTGAGAGCAGGGACACTTGCTGTGTTCAGTGTGACTCGTCTCTGCAGAAGGTCAGGGCTCTGATAGTTACAGTTAGTGGGTGACTTACTGGGCAGGTGGATCCTGAGTGTCTGTTGAGTCAGGGTTCATTATGGTCCTGGTTGCTACTGGAAATAAAGAAACAAAAGGAGGGTGTGTTGTTCAGGAAGTACAGACTGTAGCTCAGCAGGTAGAATTACTAACTGGAAGGTTGGAGGTTTGATCCCTGGCTGCTCCAGTCTGCACGCCACGGTATCCTTGGGCAACATATGGAACCCCGACTTGCTCTCTGATGCATCCATCATAGTGTCATTGTTAGAAAAAGAAGTGCTTGTGTGAATGAAGCACGCTGTATAAAATGCTTTGACTGCTCATATTGAAAAGCAGCTTATAAGAACTGGTTCATTTTCCAGATAATTCCACTATTAAGACAACAGACATTTGGGAGGCTTTCTCCTGAGAGTAACACTGAAAGTCTTGCTGCTCCTCCACAAAATTAACTCTTCAGTTTAGATTTGATTAAAGACACAGCTCAGCTAAACACAACTCAAACTAATCTACACTATTTTTCTTTATTACGCAGCATTTTTATAACTATTTCCAGATGTTTCTAAAGATGAAAACAGAATTAAACTCCAGCCTGATCCGTTTCTGAGGTTCCTGACTCTGAACGTCCCTCAAACGCCTCTCTGATCGTTTCCTTCCGTCGCTTTTACTTTCGCTTTCGTGAATGTTGTGGCGCAGTTGATCGTCTCCATGTTAAGGTAACGTTAGCAGTCTGTACTGTTTTCCTGGCTAACATCAGCTGTGTGCAGCTTAGTTTCAGCATAAATCTGCTTCGTTTTATGTGAGATCAGAGTCTGGGAATGAGACAGAAACAGTTAGTTGATGATCAGCAGCTGAACTCAGAGTCGATGTTACTGTGGATCCACTGACTGATGACTGTAGGCAGCTTCTCCTGCCTCCATCAGTCTGTTATGGAAGCCCGTTTCCGCCACAAAAAAGGATCCATTCTCCAAATTTCGACTTATTAACTCGAAATTTCGAGTTAGTTTTTTCAAAATTTCGAGTTATGGAAACGGAAAACGGGCTTCCAGTCTGTGGATGTTCATTAACTGCTGACAGTGAGACAGGGGTGTCCTTGTTGCTTTTCGGAAGTCGCTGCCAACATTTCATCTATAAAATGCATTTCTCTGCTCGTTCACTATAGTCTGCTGTCGTATTTGTATGCAGGTTATTTTCCTTTTTCAGTTTAACTGGTGATATTCATTCGTGTATTGTAGGTGAATGCGCTGATGCTAGATCATAAATTCTGCAGAGTTAGTAAACTGGCCGTTTTTGCGCAATAATTCCTGTTTCATGTTCAAACCATCAGACAGAAACTCTGTTTTTATGTTCTTCAGCCTGTTGTTCTTGAGGTAATCTGTGATGCGTTTAATGACCCTCCACATGCTCTGAGGGTCATTTGAAGAGAAATAGAACTTCATCTTTAGAGCATAAGTGGGTTTTTGCCCTCTTTATGCCCGCGGTCAGGCTCTGTTTATTGTAGTATAACACTCATAGGACACGGTGTCCTGCTGCACACACACTGCACACAGACTGCACACACACTGCACACACACTGCACACAATGACAGCTGCAGAGTTTGTGTCTGATGTATTAAGTATGAAACACTGTTGGGCTAAAATCTGGTCAGAATGAATCCAGGTGCAGGTGTGTCAGTTTAGGACCACTGGACTAACATCCAAGTGCTCACAATATAAAGTGTATTCTGTAGTAACATCCTGGTGTTGCAGCAACAGTCCCACATGGAAACGTCAACAGTCAAACTCAAAATCTCTTTTTGTCAACAATAAAATGACAGCAGACCAATTTGAACAAAGTTGGTAAAAAGCTTCAGAAATTAGTAAAATATTAAAAAGTGTCTTGATGCTCAGTCATCCAGGTAAGGGTTAGGTAATGCTGTGATTGCAGACATTCCCCAACTCTCTGTGAATGGGACTCATGGCCATTGATCAGTGGTTGTTGATCAATGGCCATGACCTCCCAGCCATTGTGCAAATGTCCTGTTTATAAGGTTGGAAACCTGCAGTCAGCTGAGACTGAAGGAGTCACCTGGATGAGTCATGAAACGTTTCTCCCACTGAAAACATCCAGATGAACAGAATCAACTTTTGGGGATTAAAACGTGTCTGAATTAATCAGTGGGTGCTGAGTGGGTCAGTCAGGTAGAAAGTGTGTGTGAGCTGATGTGAATTGAGCAGCATGGATCAGTGTGAGGACAGAGAGGAGGGAGTCCCTCCCTCTAAAAGCACTCTGTGTGGGGAACATGAGAGCCAGACCAAAGCTCAGAGGTGAGATGACCATCTCTAACTGTCCATGACTCTTCTCCATGTCACAGCTCAGCACTCACATCACTGCTCCATCATTATTCACAGGAACCAGCCTGGACCTCCACCCAGCTCTGTGTCCTGTAAGAGTGACGCGTCTAAAGATGCCATCATTGAGTTTAAAGTCTCTGCTGCAGAGAGGTGAGCTGTTAGTAACAAGAACTCTCTGTTTAAATGATTTTGATGTTTCCTGGTTTCTAAAATGCATCTCTGTAGCAGAGCAGTGTCTCCAAGGACACACAGGCTCAGCTGTAACTGTCAGTTTATCTGGTTTTAAGACACATTTGGACACAATTGGCTGTTTTTAACTATGTATTTTAATCAGAGGTGTAAATTTAGACCTCACACATCTGGATCCTAAACTATGATAGAAACAGCTGCTAGCAGTGGGTAGTTTGACTTTGATACGCTGCTCTAGAAAGCAAACAAAGGTTTGTGCAGCTCCTCTTCAGAAAAGTGTTGAGAGAGCAGCTGCTGTATTAGACAAAGGCTCGTCGTGTGAGCCCAGATGTGTGTAACAGCTGGATGAAAGAGAACCATCACAGTCACGTCTCCATCCCGCCTTTATTAATGAACTTCCTGTTGCTTGCAGATGACAGGAACACAAAGTGTTTGTGCCACGTGATGCTGCAGGATTTGTTAACATGTCCATGATGGTAACATCTCCTCGTCTAACTGCAAACACATGAGCGCTCCTAACGGCAGCTATCACAGCCACACAGGCAGACTGTGTCTCACTGTTGCATTCAGGGACATTTGTTTTCCTGTAAAAAGCTGAACTCTAATCTAAGAGGACTGTTACTGACAGGAAACAGCTGCATTATCTGCAGTCTGTGTGATCACAGCTGCTTCAATCACTTTATCAGAGAATTGATCATTGAATAAAACATGTTTGTGTCTGCAGAGGTCAGAGGTCACAGTCTGCAGGATCCAGCTGTCCGTCTGTAAGGAGTGATGGGTCCAGAGATTACCCTCCAAACTTCAGTGCTGAACCTGGACCAAAGAGGTCAGAGACCTGTGATGACTCCTTTACATGTTTGTGTTTTCCTGGATAAATATGACCAAAGATTCATTAAAAAGATAAAAATATTAGACTTTGTCCTGTAGCGCTGTGTGACAGGCAGGATTGGACCCAAACACAACAGGATGAAGTCAAAGAGGCAGCTTTATTTCAGCTGTGAACATGCAAACAGCAGAAATAAGGAAACATAACTGTAGGTTTGCAGTGAATGAAGCCTCAACTCGACGCTCCACTTTGTCCCTCTTTTCCTTCTCCAAACAGCCACATCAGGAGTCTTTGATGGAGTTTTAAAATATTTCATTACAAATGTCCAAAGATGGGTTCAGGATACCTGAATCCACAATTATTAAAGCTAAAATAGTTCACAGGGTTTGGACTTTGTTAGGTGACGAGAGAACATCAAAGTGTTTTTTATCTTTAAACAGTATTTTTATCACTTCAGTTGCTCTCACAGCCCTGTTTGTTATTTTACCAGAGCTCTTATGTTTCACTCAGTGCTCCCACCAAACACCTTGGAGGACACATTAGTGTGATTTAGATTTCATTGGTGTAAACACCAGTCACACAAGCTAACCCATGGAGGCAGCAGCAGGCTTTGTGTTTGGTAAAGTCTGTTGGCTTAAACTAAGAGAGTTTAGTTTGTTAGCACAAAGAGCTGTCAGCTAAAGCCCCGAATGCACTTTGAATACAGATGAAGTGAGAAAAACACTTTAAATACAGCAAACAGTCAAACTGACAACATCTTTTTCTGCTGATCATCCACAGCAGTACATGTAGCATTCATGCTAGCAGCAGGCTATGACTGTCCACTCGGCACCAACACAGGTAGGAGTGAGCAGTGATGAAGCAGGACTGTGGGCAAGTTTGAGCTACAATCCTATTGGCTTCTCAGTTTCTCCAAAGAAAAGGGGAAAAATTCTTGGTGTTGTGAAGATGTGAGTTGGTCTTGTTGTCGTGGGGCTGGAAGGATGCTGGCAGTGAGAGGCTTTTCATACAGTGTTCAGTAACAGAATGAGAAGAAAGCCACTGCACATGAAACAAGGTGCTCGTAGTGTTTGTTTACTGTGTTTGTGCCACAATGTCAGATCAGTTGTAGATTCACATGCAGACTTGTCCAGTGAAACCAATGCAAGTACTGCAGTACAGAGCAAAGACTAAGCAAGCCAGGAGAGCTCTCCAACTTTCTGAAAGTATCAGGATATTTGAGTGATAAGAAAAAGTGGATCATGCAACAATGTCCCTCAGCACACAAAACAATCAAAGCAGAATAAATATAATGTTTTAGAAAGGCCCATCAAACACTTACAGGGACCTGAAGAGAGAGAAACAACAAAATGTCATGGCTAACAGAGGAACTCAAGCACAGACTGAGTTCTGACCAACAAAAAGGTGACAGTTTATTTACCAAAGGGGTGAACCACAGTGCTCTATATATGTACAGTGAGTTGGGGAGGGGGTCCAGGGCTCCAGGGAAAAGAGGGAAGGGAGTCCACACTCACTCCTCTTCAGTCACTCTTGTCCTGCTCTCCACTCACACAGCCACACACGGGAGTCACAGGTAAGCGTCTGTAACCAGGTCCGGGGAAATATATACTCAAAGTATACACAAAGTTAACCCAACTGGTGAATTTAGAGAGAGATTTCTTAGCAAGGAGCTGAGATCATGAACACAGGAGGGTCAATGTCCCAGCGACAAACTGCTCCATGCCGCAACGTAAAATGGTTACCGGTAAGCCCAGGTGAATCAGCAACAGGTGGTGTAATCATCATAACTGTGTGGACCAAGAGCAAGAGGCCATTACAAGCTCCACACACGCAGGCAAAACCCTAGCAGGAGAGAGCAAAAAATGAAACCTGAAAAGCCATCATGTGCCAGCCAGAGAGACACAGAGTTTTATACTAGAAGAGAAACCTGCTCATCTTCATCATGTTTGTTTAAATAGAGAAAATCAGAAGTCTCTGTGTGTCAGACCACGGCTCTACACGGACACTTCTAAGCTGCTTCAGAGTGAACTGACCCAGATAATCTGCACACAGCGGCTGTAAAACAGTGAAAGTCATAACTGTCTCTCTCTGATGGAAAGCTTTTATTGTGAAGTCAGGAAGTCTGCAGGAAGTGTTGAGTTTGTATTCATCACTTAGTGTTTAATGAGACAGGCAGACAGGAAGAGCAGCTCATTAGTGTTGATGAAATCAAAGGAACTGTGAGGAACTGCAGTTTGGTCACATTTGGATGTTTTTCACTGACAGTAAATGTTTTTAGTGATAAAGAAATGTGTTCACAGAGAGAGGAAGAGGAGTTGTGTTTGTGAGGAGGAGCAGCCGTCCTGCTGTGCTTTGTGTCAGGACGTCCTGAAGGATCCAGTCTCTACCAGCTGTGGACACTGGTTCTGCAGAAAGTGCATCTCCTCATACTGGGACCAGTCTGCTTCATCAGGAGACTCCTCCTGTCCCCAGTGTGGAGAAAGATCCAGAAGCAGAGCTGGACTGCAGACAGCCAGTCAGAGCAGCTGTGTACAAAGTAAGACTGAACATCCGTCTGCTGATGGACTCATTTCTGAAAACTGGACTTCTTGTGTTGTTCAGACATTGAAGAGTTTTCTTTCTCTTTAGTCTCATTGTTTTTCTTTCTTTCAGCAGATGTTGGTCTGCAGGAGGTTTTAGATGAACATAAGATCAGTCTGAGGAGGAGATGTGAACGTGTGACTGAAGGAAGTGATGAAACAGGAAGTAGAACCCTCCTCAACACCATCTACACTGAGCTCTACATCACAGAGGGACAGAGTGAAGAGGTTCATACCCAACATGAGGTGAGGCAGCTGGAGACAGCTTCCAAGATGGACGCCCTCCATGATGCTCCAATCAGGTGCCAGGACATCTTTAAAGCCTTACCTGACCAACAGAGACCCATCAGAGTGGTTCTGACCAACGGCGTGGCTGGTGTTGGAAAAACCTTCTCAGTGCAGAAGTTCACTCTGGACTGGGCAGAGGGCTTGGAGAACCAACATGTCAGTGTGGTGGTTCTGCTTTCATTCAGGGAGCTGAACCTGATCAGAGATGAGCAGTACAGTCTCCTGGAGCTGCTCCATGTTTTCCATCCAACATTACAGAAGGTCACAGCAGAGAAGCTGGCTGTCTCTCAGCTTTTGTTCATCTTTGACGGCCTGGATGAAAGCAGACTTTCATTGGATTTCACCAACAGGAAGCTGCTGTCTGATGTCACACAGAAGTCAACAGTCAGCCAGCTGCTGACAAACCTCATCCAGGGGAATCTGCTTCCCTCGGCTCTCGTCTGGATAACTTCCCGACCTGCAGCAGCCAATCAGATCCCTCCTACATGTGTTGACAGGCTAACAGAAGTACGAGGCTTCACTGACGCCCAGAAGGAGGAGTACTTCAGGAGGAGATTCAGTGATGAAGAGCTGTCCAGCAGAATCATCTCCCACATGAAGACATCCAGGAGCCTCCACATCATGTGTAGTATCCCAGTCTTCTGCTGGATCACTGCTACAGTTCTGGAGCACATGTTGACTACAGAGCAGAGAGGAGAGCTGCCCAAGACCCTGACTGACATGTACTCACACTTCCTGCTGGTTCAGACAAAGAGGAAGAAGAACAAGTACCATGAGGGTCATGAGACGAGTTCACAGGAGCTGACGGAGGCTGACAGGGAAGTTCTTCTGAAGCTGGGGAGGCTGGCGTTTGAACATCTGGAGAAAGGAAACATCATGTTCTACCAAGAAGACCTGGAGCAGTGTGGTCTGGATGTGACAGAGGCCTCGGTGTACTCAGGAGTTTGTACAGAGATCTTCAAAAGAGAGTGTGTGATCTTCCAGAAACCAGTCTACTGCTTTGTTCATCTGAGCATTCAGGAGTTTCTGGCTGCAGTCTACATGTTCAACTGTCACACCAACAGGAAGACAGAGGTGCTGAAGAACTTCCTGGAAAATAATCCAGATGATCCTTACTATTACATTTCATTTTCGGATGATTTGCTGAGGAGAGCCATGGAGAAATCCCTCCAGAGTAAAAATGGCCACCTGGACCTGTTTGTTCGCTTCCTTCATGGCCTCTGTCTGGAGTCCAACCAGAGACTCTTAGTAGGTCTGCTGGGTCAGACAGAGATCAGTCCAGAAACCATCCAGAGAGTCATCAACAACCTGAAGGAGATGAACAGTGATGAAATCTCTCCTGACAGAAGCATCAACATCTTCCACTGTCTGATGGAGATGAACGACCTCTCAGTACGTCAGGAGATCCAAGAGTTCCTGAAGTCAGAGAACAGATCAGAGAAGGAACTCTCTGAGATCCAGTGCTCAGCTCTGGCCTTCATGCTGCAGATGTCAGATGAGGTTATGGATGAGTTGGACCTGCAGAAGTACAAAACATCAGAGCGGGGACGACTGAGACTGATTCCAGCTGTGAGGAACTGCAGAAAGGCTGGGTGAGTCCAGATGTGATCATTAACATCATTAATCAGTGTAGGTTAGTAGTTTAATTTGAAAATAAAATCAGATTGTAACCACAAAGTGTTTGTGTCCGTACGCTGCAACCTTCCACACCATTCCTTTATTGTACAGACTCAGCAGCAGCTCCATGGATCCCAAATCCAAGAGTGGAGAACAGATTTGAAGTGTGTCACATCCATGCAGTCACAGCTGTTTCCACCATGTTTCCACTGATATTAATCCTGTTCAATGACACGTTTCATATCAGTGAATATGTTCTTTAGGACGTCCACTGACATGTTTAAGTGTCCTGCTGGAAATCACTCAAATCATCCATGAAATCCATGAAAAATCCTTTTAGTGTTTCTAACTTCCCCCTCTGTCCTCTCTCTCTCTCTCCATCCTCCTCACTGCTTCTTTCACTGATAATCACACAAACATCGTATTCAGCTACAAAATAACACAATAATATCATCTGATGATCATTATTATAAGAGCAGGATCCATATTTGATATCAGAGTAACACACTGCTTGGTTATGTGCAGTCATCATCAGTGACTGTGGGTCAAGCAGAAGCTCTCTGATTGGTTGCTGACCTTGGTCACCTGTCCACTCTCACCTGTTTGTGTTTGCTCTCTCTTTGCTGTCTCCATCCTCTCTCTCCTTTCTCTCCCTCTCTGTCTTTGTACCGTCACTCAGGTCCAATGGAAACAGTGACATTTACAAACCAATCAAAGACAAACTGATCCATGTCAGGTTATAACAATATTCAAAGTGAATACAGGCTGCTGCTGGACACAGACAGGTAACATCATTTTGACTTGCTGTCACCTGGATCTGGACTCATAAACACTGAAGCCCTGAACAGGAATACAAATCATTTTCTGCCAACTAGCGACACACCAGCAGATAATGGCTCAGAAAGCTAAAATGAGCCAATCATTTCTGTGTTTAGTTCCCCTGAAATCAGATCTGATATCAGCAGCTCTGAGTTCATTCATCATTATTGTCCAGTGATGAGATTTCTGCTCCGTTTGGTAACAGTCAGCAGGTTTTTCCTACGTGTGGACGTGAACAGTCGTACCTGACAGCAGGTAGCAAACAGAGATCATCTTTCCAGCTGGAACTCTTCACTGAGCTGAACTCATTCAAAATGTTCTGGAGTCAAAACAGGAAACAGTCCAAATGTGTGTCTTAACTCTGACTCTGGATCAGATCTCAGTGACAGACTGTGGACATTATGGAAGCCTAAATGTGACACCATCTTCCTCCTTCATCTGCAGATTAAAGCCAAACAAAGATTCTCATTAAAGGTCTGCAGGTCTGAGAGAGACTCAATCGTTGTGTCATGTCAAACACAGTAAGAGGAGCTGAAGCACAGATGTGAAGAGCAGATTCATCAGATTATGACCTCAATCTGTTTTGCCTTCATATACATTCAGTCTGTGTTTATAATGCAGATTTTCTGCTTTTATAATAACATATTTTATACTTTCTATCATCACAGACTGACTTGGTGTGGACTCTCAAAGACTCACTGTGAAGTTGTGGCCTCAGCTCTGAAGTCCAACCCCTCCCATCTGACAGAGCTGGACATGAGTAGAAATAATGACGTCCAGGATTCAGGGATGAAGCTTCTGTGTGCTGGACTGGAGAGTCCAAACTGTCGACTGGAGACTCTGAGGTGAGTTCACTGACTGTGGCTGTTGTTGTTTTTCTATATTTCAGGTCTTTGATTGATGTTTGAAACTTTCTTTAGTTCCTAAATGTTCAGGATGTGTCTGAAGACAAATGTGAAGAAGTTTGAGTGCTTTCAGAAATGTTGTCTTTCCAAATGACTGAACAACAGTTTTTCTTTTTGGCTCCAAACAGAAGTGACAGACTTGAGCAGGGTTCATTTAAAGGCTGACAGAAGTGGAGTGGTGACGGGGAGATGTTTGACAGGACAGTGTTTCAGCCTCCACAGGTTCATGTTGTGCTCCATCAGTCAGTGAAGATGAAGTCAGTGCTGATGAGGCTGTAGAGTGTGTGAGGGATGTGAATGAGGATGATGAAGATCTGATGATAGCAGATAAAAACAGGCTGCAGAGACTTTGAGCCATACAGGGCACACAGTGTGTGTACAGAACAGCTGAAATCATTATGGAGGCCTCACTGGAATATGGAAGCATCACAGTACAGCTTCAGTGAAGCATTAAAGTCTCTGATATGAGATGAGAAATGAAGCAGCCAGAGCTTTTTCATGAGTGGAAATCCACTGTGACTGTGAGCTGCTGCTACAGCCTCCAGATTAGCCAGCAGCTCATCCTGCTCAACATTTTCTCACCAACTTTAATGGAAGTGTGATGTTTTCAGCTGGAGTGATGGTCAGGGTGGCCTCCCTCTCGTCTTCTTCTCCTCTTCCTCTTTCATTTGTAAAGCCACTTCTGCTGCTTTCATTCATTTGGAAGTCCTGTAGCTGAGTTTGGGAGAGACTAACAGCCTCGGCAGCAGGGGGGAGAAAGGCTGTAACACCACCACTTTAATCTGTTCTACCTGTCACATCATTTTATCAGGAAACAAATATGCTCATGTTTTTACTATGTTTGTCTTGAAGATGTAAGAAGATCACATGGTGCTTTTTATTATTGTGTTGGTTTGTTTCCTGTCTCTTGGATTGAGCCCAGCTGTGCGTGGCCCCTGGGCCTGTGGTCAGAGTGTGTGCTGGATAATCCGGCCCAGGATGAGGCCAAACTGACATGGGATGAAATGTCTGTCACATAATTGAGCTTAGTGTAGTTTCATTTCTGCACAATTGAAAAACAACCAAAACTTTGTTCTGTCTTTTCTATGTTATACTGTAGACTTTCTTTCATACTGTGTCCAAAAGGAGCAGCTTTTACTTTGAAGGGGAGGCGTCTCTGTTTCCTGTTCAGGTTAAATGATGGAAGCAGATTAGTGCGTGATGTTCTTTCAGTGTTGCACTTTGTAGACAGTCCCTGAGCACTGGTCTCACAGCCAGCTGCACATAGAGACCAGTGTTGTTAGTCCAGGTCAGAAGATGACTTGTTGGAATGAAAATGAGCTTGTAGTTTGTCTGCTTTAATAATGTGACTGGAAAAAGGTGTTGGACTTCAAATATGTCCATTTCTTTCACAATTCACCTTTAAAAGTGAAGCCTTGTGGTTCCTGGAAGGAAAACACGACTTTTTCAAGTCTTTGTCCTGTTTTTATGAGAAATGTACGACTTTAATGTGAAACATTCAGAGTTTTCTTTTGTTGTGTTTGTTTGAAGCTGCTTCCTGTTGGCTTCAGCTGTTTGGAGTTTCCATTTTCTAAACTTCTACATTCTGAACCTTCTTCAGCTCTGAACAGATGATGAAACACTGAATGATTTCAAGCTCACACTTTGTCTAATAAACTTACATCTTTCATTCTTTATACAGATTGTGGAGCTGTGGTTTGTCAGAGATCAGCTGTGATTATCTGGCAGCAGCACTGAAGTCCAACCCCTCCCATCTGAGAGAGCTGGAGCTGAGCAGGAACAACAAGCTGCAGGATTCAGGAGTGAAGCATCTGTGTGGTTTCCTGGAGAGTCCAGGATGTGGACTTGAAACTCTGAGGTCAGTCAGCATGTTTTAGTTGTGCTGAGATGAATATGATGTGAAAGTTGTGCTGACACTAAACTGCAGACATCAGGCTGGTATTATACTGATCCACACTGAGGATCTTCATGGTAAAGTCTGTTTTCTTCTTCTCTGGTTTAGTCCATTGACTGCAGCAGAACAATGTTCACATTTCAAACAGTGATACTCAACGTATGGCCCGCGGCCCACACGCGGCCTGTCCACCTTTCCTGATTCAGAGAGAGGGGACCCTGATTAACTGTGTAGTGTTCTTCCTCACAGTTCTAAGTATCAGACACAACAATGAATAATCCACAGCTGACTGTCTTTAGCAGGTCAAAGGTCACCGCACACAGCAGACAGTGGGAAATATTCTAATTCTGATCATTTATCAGCACATATCCATATGTATAAAAACAAAGCTGACACTGTGAGACTTGATCAGAGGTGTGATCATCACAGCAGAGGCCTTTGTGTCAAAGTCACTGAGGATCAAACAGAAACACATGAAACAGATTTTCCTGTTCTGGCTTTTTATAGCAGATAACCTTCAAAATATTCTGCAGTCGATCAAAAACTGAAGCAAACCATGAATCAACATGTGAACATGACCTGATGCTGCTGAAGTGAAGCAAAGTTACAGATGTTTGATTACAGACACAGCTGAGAGTTTGTAATCTGTCATCATTTTAAAAGATTTAAATTTCTTCAGTATTGAAGAGCAGAAATGAGGCTTTGTTTTCGGAGGCCAACAGCAGTAAACACAACAGCAGACTGGTGCGTAATAAGCAGTGAATAATGCAGAAAACAGATTTTTGAAGGTAAACTGTTCTTGAAGTACACTGAGAGAGAGAGAGAGAGAGCTGTGCAGGAAGTAAACGTCAAAGTCAGAGAGAATTCATGACGATGTTCATCAAACGTAAAGCGTAGTTTGGATCTTCTTTTGCTGCTGGTTCACTCAGTTTTGGTTGGAGACAGATGAAACCTGCAGCTTCAGGATCTGTGAGCTGTCCACTTTCAGCCCCGACGCCGTGTCCGTGTATGATCCACGCTCTGTGTTTCCATCTTTGTGTGTTTAGCTGCTCTTATTTACTGTTTTATCTGTTTGGCTGTTGTTGAAATACTTTTGGGAGCTTTAACCTGAGATTCTGGAAAAATACATTTATATTAAAAATCGATTCAGGATTGAATGAATCAACATCGCTTTATTCAAATTAAAACCATTTAAATAGGAAAATCCATTATTTTACACCCGCCTCTAATGCTGGGTAATGTCGGCTGGTCCATGTGCAGCTGGCTGTGAGGCTCAGGGAGCGTCTACAAAGTGCAACACTGAAAGAACATCATCCATAAATATTGAGTAATAACTGGACTCTCATACAGCGAGACTCAAATGCCTTTAAACATCAGCTTATCCTGCTGATCCAAGTCCAACACTGAGTTTGTAAAAATATGTTTGTCAATCATTTTGTTTGGTTTCTGAGGAAAATGATTCAATAACTTGCTGCTAATACACAACATTTCATCATATTTCCTCATAACCCTCTTTTGTCTGACCATTTGATCCCATTTGAATTTGCAATAAAGGATCCACAGAGTTTGGTGACAATAATGACAGTAGATGTTTGTGTGAAAGTGCTGGAAGCAAATTAGTGTGTGATGTTCTTTCAGTGTTTCACTTTGTAGACGGTCCCTGAGCACTGGTCTCACAGCCAGCTGCACATAGAGACCAGTGTTGTTAGTGCAGGTCAGAAGATGACTTGTTGGAATGAAAATGAGCTTGTAGTTTGTCTGCTTTAATAATGTGACTGGAAAAAGGTGTTGGACTTCAAACATGTCCATTTCTTTCACACTTAATCCTTTAAAAGTGAAGGCTTGTGGTTCTTGGAAGGAAAAACATGACTTTTTCAAGTCTTTTTCCTGTTTTTATGAGAAATGTATGACTGTAATGTGAAACATTCAGAGTTTTTTCTCTTGTTGTGTTTGTTTGAAGCTGCTTCCTGTTGGCTTCAGCTGTTTGGAGTTTCCATTTTCTAAATTTCTACATTCTGAACCTTCTTCAGCTCTGAACAGATGATGAAACACTGAATGATTTCAAGCTCACACTTTGTCTAATAAACTTACATCTTTCATTCTTTATACAGATTGAGGGACTGTGGTTTGTCAGAGTTCAGCTGTGATTATCTGGCAGCAGCGCTGAAGTCCAACCCCTCCCATCTGAGAAAGCTGGACCTGAACTGGAACAAGCTGCAGGATTCAGGAGTGAAGCATCTGTGTGGTTTCCTGGAGAGTCCAGGATGTGGACTTGAAACTCTGAGGTCAGTCAGCATGTTTTAGTTGTGCTGAGATGAATATGATGTGAAAGTTGTGCTTACACTAAACTGCAGACATCAGGCTGATATTATACTGATCCACACTGAGGATCTTCATGGTAAAGTCTGTTTTCTTCTTCTCTGGTTTAGTCCATTGACTGCAGCAGAACAATGTTGACATTTCAAACAGTTATACTCAACGTATGGCCCCGCGGCCCACACGCGGCCTGCCCACCTTTCCTGATTCAGAGAGAGGGGACCCTGATTAACTGTGTAGTGTTCTTCCTCACAGTTCTAAGTATCAGACACAACAATGAATAATCCACAGCTGACTGTCTTTAGCAGGTCAAAGGTCACGGCACACAGCAGACAGTGGGAAATATTATAATTCTGATCATTTATCAGCACATATCCATATGTATAAAAACAAAGCTGACACTGTGAGACTTGATCAGAGGTGTGGTCATCACAGCAGAGGCCTTAGTGTCAAAGTCACTGAGGATCAAACAGAAACACATGAAGCAGATTTTCCTGTTCTGGCTTTTTATAGCAGATAACCTTCAAAATATTCTGCAGTCAATCAAAAACTGAAGCAAACCATGAATCAACATGTGAACATCACCTGATGCTGCTGAAGTGAAGCAAAGTTACAGAGGTTTGATTACAGACACAGCTGAGAGTTTGTAATCTGTCATCATTTTAAAAGGTTTAAATTTCTTCAGTATTGAACAGCAGAAATGAGGCTTTGTTTTCGGATGCCGACAGCAGTAAACACAACAGCAGACTGGTGCGTAATAAGCAGTGAAAAATGCAGAAAACAGATTTTTGAAGGTAAACTGTTCTTGAAGTACACTGAGAGAGAGAGAGCTGTGCAGGAAGTAAACGTCAAAGTCAGAGAGAATTCATGACAATGTTCATCAAACGTAAAGCGTAGTTTGGATCTTCTTTTGCTGCTGGTTCAGTCAGTTTTGGTTGGAGACAGATGAAACCTGCAGCTTCAGGATCTGTGAGCTGTCCACTTTCAGCCCCGACGGCGTGTCCGTGTACGTGCCGTCGAGTGAATGATCCACGCTCTGTGTTTCCATCTTTGTGTGTTTAGCTGCTCTCATTTACTGTTTTATCTGTTTGGGTGTTGCTGAAATGCTTTTTGGAGCTTTAACCTGAGATTCTGGCAAAATACATTTATATTAAAAATCGATTCAGGATTGAATGAATCAACATCGCTTGATTCAAATTAAAACCATTTAAATAGGAAAATCCATTTTTTTACACCCGCCTCTAATGCTGGGTAATGTCAGCTGGTCCATGTGCAGCTGGCTGTGAGGCTCAGGGAGCGTCTACAAAGTGCAACACTGAAAGAACATCCTCCATAAATATTGAGTAATAACTGGACTCTCATACAGCGAGACTCAAATGCCTTTAAACATCAGCTTATCCTGCTGATCCAAGTCCAACACTGAGTTTGTAAAAACATGTTTGTCAATCATTTTGTTTGGTTTCTGAGGGAAATGATTCAATAACTTGCTGCTAATACACAACATTTCATCATATTTCCCCATAACCCTCTTTTGTCTGACCATTTGATCCCATTTGAATTTGCAATAAAGGATCCACAGAGTTTGGTGACAATAATGACAGTAGATGTTTGTGTGAAAGTGCTGGAAGCAAATTAGTGTGTGATGTTCTTTCAGTCTTGCACTTTGTAGATGCTCCCTGAGCACTGGTCTCACAGCCAGCTGCACATAGAGACCAGTGTTGTTAGTCCAGGTCAGAAGATGACTTGTTGGAATGAAAAGGAGCTTGTAGTCTGTCTGCTTTAATAATGTGACTGGAAAAAGGTGTTGGATTTCAAATATGTCCATTTCTTTCACACTTCACCTTTAAAAGTGAAGCCTTGTGGTTCCTGGAAGGAAAAATACGACTTTTTCAAGTCTTTGTCCTGTTTTTATGATAAATGTACGACTTTAATGTGAAACATTCAGAGTTTTTTCTCTTGTTGTGTTTGTTTGAAGCTGCTTCCTCTTGGCTTCAGCTGTTTGGAGTTTCCATTTTCTAAACTTCTACATTCTGAACCTTCTTCAGCTCTGAACAGATGATGAAACACTGAATGATTTCAAGCTCACACTTTGTCTAATAAACTTACATCTTTCATTCTTTATACAGATTGTGGAGCTGTGGTTTGTCAGAGATCAGCTGTGATTATCTGGCAGCAGCGCTGAAGTCCAACCCCTCCCATCTGAGAGAGCTGGACCTGAGCTCCAACAACAAGCTGCAGGATTCAGGAGTGAAGCATCTGTGTCGTTTTCTGGAGAGTCCAGGATGTGGACTTGAAACTCTGAGGTCAGTCAGCATGTTTTAGTTGTGCTGAGATGAATATGATGTGAAAGTTGTGCTGACACTAAACTGCAGACATCAGGCTGATATTATACTGATCCACACTGAGGATCTTCATGGTAAAGTCTGTTTTCTTCTTCTCTGGTTTAGTCCATTGACTGCAGCAGAACAATGTTCACATTTCAAACAGTGATACTCAACGTATGGCCCGCAGCCCACACGCGGCCTGCCCACCTGTCAAGAGATTTATTCTAAATGACAGTTCTTCAGCGGAGAGTCAGAGAGTGGAGACACACACGCTGCAGATTTTACTTGCAAGGGCGGTCACAGAGCGCTCACACTCTTTATTTATACACAAGAAAAATGAAAACATTTGTTCAGTGGAATGTTGATACGTGAGCATGTGCCTATCTGATTGTGTGTGTGTGTGTCTCTGTGTGTGTGTGTGCGTGAGGTCAGAACTGCTTGTTCGACTTCTTACTATCGCTGTGGGAAGATTCAGATAGAAATATCAGAACACGTTTTATAAAGAACAATCAGTTCTAAACAAGGAAAAGGTCATCATGCAGTACTCTATCACAAGTAAACTTATATCATTACAAGATTATACTGACTACTCAGTACAATTTTCCATTAGCATTCCCTCCTGTTGTCACGTATAACTTTTAAGTGAGATAGCAGTGTGTAACATCTTGTACATTTTCTGTCACATCGTCATTAATCACACAAAGTTTTCATGTTCCAACAGGTCGGGGTCATCATCATAATCATTTGTCACGGCTATGTATGCAGCTACAGCGGAAACGATTATGCGGTTAATCATGAGTTTTAGACATGGCAGGATACATGTTACAAAACACAAAATAAAAGTAAAAACATTCCAACTCTGATGAGTAGTCTTTTTAGCACCTGTAGCCAGGAGCCAGTGTGAAGCCAAGAAAACCAGTCACTTGTATCGCTTACATAGTCCTGATTTTGGGCCTGCTGGATCTGTCTCAAGGCGTTCAGGGCATCAGTCATGTTTGATGAGTGTACATTGTCTGGTATGTAAGTGCAGCAGGTGTTGTTGAAGAGGACTCAAAGTCCCCCTTTTCCTCAGTTTGGACACAGTTTGTTGTGTTTCCAAGGGGTCTGTTACCTTTCTCTTGTTGATAACACATGGAGTGGTTCTTCCCTGGGAGTTGGTCCAGGAACACTGGGAAGTGGATGGATGTATTCTGGTTTGTCACATTGAAATCTATCCAGAAGAGCTGATCACATGTTCCATTACTAAGTCCAACAGCATATGGGATTGTATCGTTGGTGGTGATTTTGCTGTGTTAGAATTCAATGCCAGCGAAGCTAGCTGCACACTTTGCTTGAGTGTTATTCATATATTCACCATATAGTGTGGAGTATGTCTACGTGCTGGGCATATGAGAACAGACATAACAGTCTGTATTTGCCGATTCTGCCTTGGTCCTGTTGTGGATGTAGCGGTACCAGGCATTGTTCATCCACGGGTGGATGTGGTCTTGTGTCATGTCTCTTAGGTGGGAGTTGTCGTGCGTCCATCTTTTCTGTCTGCCTCGTGGTTCAGCTGTTTCTGGCATAAGCTGGGGTCCTGTAAGGGTGAGCGTCGTAGTCAAGGTAACCAAGAGGGTCCACCTTCCCATGGCTGCGTACAGGTCCGTCACACCCTACTGCTTGGTTACCCTAGAGTTGGTCAACGGCTGGAGGTGGAAGTGCGAGCAATGCTCAATCAGCACTTCACCCTCACCACTGAAGCAACCAAGCGAGGGTGAAACTTTCCTAGTTGATTACTGTGAAGGAAGTGGAATCCTCTGGGACCTCGACCTTTTTTGCAGTGGCTCTGATGTATACAGGAGGGTCTCTCCGCTATTTTGCAGGCAGTTGGAGTGGTCAGAAGCACTTGGTATGGACCCTCCCACCCTGGCGAGCTCCAATTTTTCTTTGGAGTACTCGGACACAGATCCAATCACCTGGCTTCAAACTGCAGGAAATAGAAGAAGAGTCTTGCGGCAGTTGATTGTTCAAAACAACTTCTCTGTTTGTCAACAATTGAGGTCTCCCATGTATAATTTCAAATGGGGACAGTTTGTTACTTCCTTGTGTTATTCTTATCCACATTCTTACTAGGCCTACACATTCTGGCCATGGTCTGCCAGTTTCTTCCATTGTTTTCCTGAGCCTTTGTTTTATAGTGCCATTTGTTCTCTCCACTAATCCTGCACTCTGTGGATGGTAGGCACAATGGTGTTTTATACTGAAACCTAGTGCTTCAGATACTTTGCTGATCACGTCATTTACAAAATGGGTTCCATTATCTGATCTCATCAGATTAGGAATACCATATGTTGGAATGAAATGGTTGCATAGACACTTTGCAACTGAGATTGTGTCTGCTTTTTTCACTGGGTAAATTTCTGGCCATTTTGAGAAAACATCTATAATTACTAGAGCATATTTTGAGCCCTGACACTCATTCAATTCAATGAAGTCCATGTGAACTGTATGAAATGGGTGAGGTGGTGTAGGAAAATGTCCTCTTTTTGGCCTTAAGTTACCTTGAGTATTGTGTTTTTGGCAGCTCATACATGTTCTCATGTATTCTTTTGCTGAAGTTTCAAAATTTATAGTGTAAAATTGTCGGTTTATTATAAAGATCATTCCTCCCGTTGAAACATGGCTCAAACCATGGCTCACTAGAGCGGCTGTTTTGTGTAATGATTTGGGAAGGATGGGTTTCCCTGCTATTTTCATTATGTCATCAGTGTTTAGTACTGCTCCGTGTTTTAGCCATGGTTTTTGTTCTTTTGGTGGTGCTGCTTTTTGTTCGTCCTGCAGTACACATGGTGGAATACTGTGATTTTCATGAGTTGTTAGTAAGACTGTGGTTGCAATCGCTGCTGCTTTTGCAGCTTTGTCAGCAAAATTGTTTCCCTTTGTAATTTCAGAGTCATCCTTCTGATGTGCTGCACATTTGCAAATTGCTAAATGTCATATCACATAAGGAGTTTCCTCCCATGTAAACGGATGTGTGCCATGATAAAACCTTTCTCCACACACTAGAAATAAGAAACTAATTTCAACCCTTGTTACATCTTATTCACTTATTTTACAATCCAGTTATTTTTCCAAATCTAGTATCAATCAACTAATTTGCATATCAGCTTATAATGCGCTAAGTTGACTGGTCAACAGAAATGCACGTTCAAAATATTATCACAAAAGAGAATTTCCTTCATACAGTAAATTACTTGTGTTGTATCAATCAAACATGAAGCATTTCACAATTTATTGTATTACCAACTAAGTGTATTGTCTGATTACTGCTTGGTCATACCAGACTCTCTCTGTATTTATTTTTTCTCTTATTCTTCTCTATTTTTTACAAAGGTTTCACCTATTGTCCTGCAAGCTGGAGAGTTAAATGTCAGCAGTGGATAAATTCAGCATTTGATAACAAGAACTCTGCTAAGTTTTTCCCTGCTTTAACACCAATGACAGATGCAGGCGCATGTATAGTGTGTGCTATAGTGTAAGCTGTTCTTCATTGCATGTATGTGTGTTAGTACGCTTGCATGCAGGGCCTGTGGGCCTGTCTCACCCAAAAAGGGCATTTTCTTAACAGCTGCCTTTCTCTCATGTGTGTTAAGAAAGGCAAATGTGCTTGAGATTATTATGCTGTCATATGTTACATTATACCTGTAATCAAAATGAGTACTGATACTGCTGTAGGCCACATCATACTTCTGAGTTAAAAGAATGTGAAAATCATTAGATTTATTAGATAGGTTTGTATTATCCTATACTGCTGATTTACTGTGAGTGAGTTACACTGTTTCATGACATTTCATACTGCTGAGTTATGAAGAGAATATTGTGTTCAGAGAGTCAGGGCCTCTCTCTCTTTTTTTTTTTCATTGTAGAGACAACAGAGCACATTGCACGGGAGCAGAAAAACAGGGAGCCAAGGTCATAACTCAGGCTCACTGACAGAAAGAATGTGAATGCTTAGTTTTGTGGCTGTGGCGCATTTTGTATGGCTTCTTTTCTTTTGTTTACTAGCTTTCTGCCTTCACCTGAGAGGGTGTGCCCTAAGTATGTGACTTCATAATTAGAGTTTATTTAAAGATACTTTGTGGCCTTAACTCAGCCAAGTGACGTAACACAGCCATAGTATTTTGCTTACACCCTTCCTCTGTGTGGTCAGTCACTAAAATGTCATCTACGTAGAGTAGAAACTGTGTCTGCCCCTCAAAAGTGAAGCCAAACAGGTGTTGTGGGTCGGGGTGTAAAGGCACTGAGAAAAAAAAATCAATTCAATTTTATTTATATAGCGCCAAATCACAACAAAAGTCGCCTCAAGGCATTTAATAAGTCTATCACTGAGAACCATTGTTCTTTTGGAGAGACTTGATTCAGTATAGTGTGGGGATTTGCTACTACTGGTGGCATCATTTCAGTGATTTCATTTATTGCTCGCAGATCATGCACTAGATGGTATTTTGCAGTATTAGCTTTCTTCACCACTTAAACAAAACATCACTCTTTGTTTGTTTTATTAGTATTATTGTTATTATTATAAAAATTAAATTCTCCTTTCTCAAAAAACAGAAAATGAAATTGAAGTTGTTCTTGGCTGAGAAGCACAAAACCTCCTTCTTCTTCTTTTCCTTTTTTTTTCAAGACAAGAAACTAAGTTTGAACTCTTCTGCCTTGTCACCTAAAACAAAGCAGACAACCCAGCTCTCAGCTGGCTCTGAACTTATCATCATCAAGGTCGCATGCTGAGAGCCACTTCAGAAGTCACAGTACTCCTCACTCAAGCAACACGTCAAAAAACAAAGGGCAAAAAACTCAGCACACTACACAGAGAACAGCAGCCAAGACACAACTGAAAATGCTGTTCTTGTTTGTTCTCCTTGAATTTTAGAATAAACTTCATCTGCAATAGTAAATCATATGCTTAATCATTATGTGTCACTGTGATCCACAAGTGTGATCACAAATGTATTTATTTTTCAACCCAATAAAACAAACAAACAAAAAACAAAAAAAACAAGTTGCTGATGGCATGAACACTTTACACACATGAGTCAGGGGGCAAAAAAGGCTGCTGCCAAAAACAAATCAGAAGTGTGAGGGAAAAAACTGAGCTCACAGACAGCTGCATGTTTGAGCTCTCATGCAGCTCCTGCTCTAAAATATGTGTAACCTGCTCATCAGCTTAGCAGTGACCACATATTTAATTCAGCTTCTCACTCTTGTAGCTTTAGCTGTTGTATACAGGGTTTAGCTTATTAGTTGTTAGTATAGGTGTGCTCTATATCTCAATAATGTCTCATCTAGGATGACAGGTTTTCAAGCAGGTCAAGTGCCTCTATGCACTTAATTAGTTTAGATATTTTCTTTGTTTTCTTCATCTCATATATCATTGTACTGAATTTGAGCAAACCTTAAGCTTAATGCAGACTACTTCTAACAATTATCCACCTCACATCATAACTGACTGAGGTGCCTCTTCATATTAATATTATTTCATTATTAATGTTATTATCTTTTTATATAACAGCAATAATATATTACAATATTTTATTTATATTTTATTTTGTATCCACCAAGGGCTGCGGGTGATCTGCAGTTTCACCCTTTCCCAAGCTGGAGACATTTTCCTTTTCACACACTTTCCTTGGCTGAACAATGACACAACCTTAATATACCTTATGCATCTCTCTATTTCATTTAATATGTGTTTGTGTGAATCATGTATTTTCTTTCATTCTATTCATTCTGGGCATGGTCTTCATCCCAACTATGTTTCATTGTTAATACCAGTTTACAGGTTGTTATCCTTGCTATTATCAGTTTGAATACATTACAGTAATGCTCTAATTTAATTTAGCCTTTTGTTTATTTTACTTTTTTTGCTGTCTCTCCCTTTCATCTGTCTCGGTGCTGGCAGCCACAGTGGTTGCAGCTAATCATTCTGTGTCGGGCGTTCTCTGTGTCTTACAGTCACGTACAAAGTGTCCCTTTTTTCCACACTTCCAGCATGTAGTACTAAAACCACTGCTTGGTGTGTGTCTAAACCTGCCTCTACCTCTTGCTCTTCCACTATGCATTCCTTTCTTTTGGATTATTCCTGCTCCGGCTTGTTGTTTTTCTAAACATCTCTCATCAGGTGTTAATTTTGCTTGTTTATTCTCCATTTTCAAAGATTTTGCTGGGCCATCACTGGCACGCTTGACTTCAGAGTGGTTTACTGATACGGCCTTCAACTCCACCCTAAAAGTCAAGCGGTATCAGTTTTATGAGATGAAACTCAACCGTTCTCCTTTGTCACCAGTACGTGAGCCTCAAGCAAAGAAAACAAAAATAGAAGTACTTCAGCAGCGTATTGTGCTGTAAAATCAACTTACTTCCAGACACATACACATATAGACGTTTGCGCGCTAATTTGTCACGAATAGGGATGGGTATCGTTTAGGTTTTATCCGATACCGGTGCCAAACCGGTACTTTTGAATCGGTGTCGGTGCTTAAACGGTGCTCGAACCCGTGCTTAAAGAATGGAGAACACAAACTTTGTCCAAAAACCTCTCATGTTTAGCTGTTTGTTTGTAAAAAGATAACAATGTTAGCCTTTTCTGCAGCTATGGGGCATATATGGTATCACTCTTGGCTGGAAGCAGTGCTTAATCAATGGAAAAAACACAAACTTTGTCCAAAAACCTCTCATGTTTAACTGTTTTCCACTATTTCTTTGGTCATTTTAGCCTTTTTGGCCAGGGTGAAGGGAGTATCTGCCATCAAACACTACTCAGTACAATTTTCCAATTCTTCCTCACAGTTCTAAGTATCAGACACAACAATGAATAATCCACAGCTGACTGTCTTTAGCAGGTCAAAGGTCACGGCACACAGCAGACAGTGGGAAATATTATAATTCTGATCATTTATCAGCACATATCCATATGTATAAAAACAAAGCTGACACTGTGAGACTTGATCAGAGGTGTGATCATGAAAGCAGAGGCCTTTGTGTCAAAGTCACTGAGGATCAAACAGAAACACATGAAGCAGATTTTCCTGTTCTGGCTTTTTATAGCAGATAACCTTCAAAATATTCTGCAGTCGATCAAAAACTGAAGCAAACCATGAATCAACATGTGAACATTAAATTTCTTCAGTATTGAACAGCAGAAATGAGGCTTTGTTTTCGGAGGCCGACAGCAGTGAAAACAACAGCAGACTGGTGCGTAATAAGCAGTGAATCATGCAGAAAACAGATTTTTGAAGGTAAACTGTTCTTGAAGGACACTGAGAGAGAGAGAGCTGTGCAGGAAGTAAACGTCAAAGTCAGAGAGAATTCATGACGATGTTCATCAAACGTAAAGCGTAGTTTGGATCTTCTTTTGCTGCTGGTTCAGTCAGTTTTGGTTGGAGACAGATGAAACCTGCAGCTTCAGGATCTGTGAGCTGTCCACTTTCAGCCCCGACGGCGTGTCTGTGTATGTGCCGTCGAGTGAACGATCCACGCTCTGTTTTTCCATCTTTGTGTGTTTAGCTGCTCTCATTTACTGTTTTATCTGTTTGGTTGTTGTTGAAATACTTTTGGGAGCTTTAACCTGAGATTCTGGCAAAATACATTTATATTAAAAATCGATTCAGGATTGAATGAATCAACATCGCTTTATTCAAATTAAAACCATTTAAATAGGAAAATCCATTTTTTTACACCCGCCTCTAATGCTGGGTAATGTCAGCTGGTCCATGTGCAGCTGGCTGTGAGGCTCAGGGAGCGTCTACAAAGTGCAACACTGAAAGAACATCATCCATAAATATTGAGTAATAACTGGACTCTCATACAGCGAGACTCAAATGCCTTTAAACATCAGCTTATCCTGCTGATCCAAGTCCAACACTGAGTTTGTAAAAACATGTTTGTCAATCATTTTGTTTGGTTTCTGAGGGAAATGATTCAATAACTTGCTGCTAATACACAACATTTCATCATATTTCCTCATATCCCTCTTTTGTCTGACCATTTGATCCCATTTGAATTTGCAATAAAGGATCCACAGAGTTTGGTGACAATAATGACAGTAGATGTTTGTGTGAAAGTGCTGGAAGCAAATTAGTATGTGATGTTCTTTCAGTGTTGCACTTTGTAGATGCTCCCTGAGCACTGGTCTCACAGCCAGCTGCACATAGAGACCAGTGTTGTTAGTCCAGGTCAGAAGATGACTTGTTGGAATGAAAATGAGCTTGTAGTTTGTCTGCTTTAATAATGTGACTGGAAAAAGGTGTTGGACTTCAAATATGTCCATTTCTTTCACACTTCACCTTTAAAAGTGAAGCCTTGTGGTTCCTGGAAGGAAAAACACGACTTTTTCAAGTCTTTCTCCTGTTTTTATGATAAATGTACGACTTTAATGTGAAACGTTCAGAGTTTTTTCTCTTGTTGTGTTTGTTTGAAGCTGCTTCCTGTTGGCTTCAGCTGTTTGGAGTTTCCATTTTCTAAACTTCTACATTCTGAACCTTCTTCAGCTCTGAACAGATGATGAAACACTGAATGATTTCAAGCTCACACTTTGTCTAATAAACTTACATCTTTCATTCTTTATACAGATTGAGGAACTGTGGTTTGTCAGAGATCAGCTGTGATTATCTGGCAGCAGCACTGAAGTCCAACCCCTCCCATCTGAGAGAGCTGGACCTGAGTGAGAACTACAAGCTGCAGGATTCAGGAGTGAAGCATCTGTGTGGTTTCCTGGAGAGTCCAGGATGTGGACTTGAAACTCTGAGGTCAGTCAGCATGTTTTAGTTGTGCTGAGATGAATATGATGTGAAAGTTGTGCTGACACTAAACTGCAGACATCAGGCTGATATTATACTGATCCACACTGAGGATCTTCATGGTAAAGTCTGTTTTCTTCTTCTCTGGTTTAGTCCATTGACTGCAGCAGAACAATGTTCACATTTCAAACAGTGATACTCAACGTATGGCCCGCGGCCCACACGCGGCCTGCCCACCTTTCCTGATTCAGAGAGAGGGGACCCTGATTAACTGTGTAGTGTTCTTCCTCACAGTTCTAAGTATCAGACACAACAATGAATAATCCACAGCTGACTGTCTTTAGCAGGTCAAAGGTCACGGCACACAGCAGACAGTGGGAAATATTATAGTTCTGATCATTTATCAGCACATATTCATATGTATAAAAACAAAGCTGACACTTTGAGACTTGATCAGAGGTGTGATCATCACAGCAGAGGCCTTTGTGTCAAAGTCACTGAGGATCAAACAGAAACACATGAAGCAGATTTTCCTGTTCTGGCTTTTTATAGCAGATAACCTTCAAAATATTCTGCAGTCGATCAAAAACTGAAGCAAACCATGAATCAACATGTGAACATGACCTGATGCTGCTGAAGTGAAGCAAAGTTACAGAGGTTTAATTACAGACACAGCTGAGAGTTTCTAATCTTTCATCATTTTTATAGGTTTAAATTTCTTCAGTATTGAACAGCAGAAATGAGGCTTTGTTTTCGGAGGCCGACAGCAGTGAACACAACAGCAGACTGGTGCGTAATAAGCAGTGAATAATGCAGAAAACAGATTTTTGAAGGTAAACTGTTCTTGGAGTACACTGAGAGAGAGAGAGAGCTGTGCAGGAAGTAAACGTCAAAGTCAGAGAGAATTCATGACGATGTTCATCAAACGTAAAGCGTAGTTTGGATCTTCTTTTGCTGCTGGTTCAGTCAGTTTTGGTTGGAGACAGATGAAACCTGCAGCTTCAGGATCTGTGAGCTGTCCACTTTCAGCCCCGACGGCGTGTCCGTGTACGTGCCGTCGAGTGAACGATCCACGCTCTGTGTTTCCATCTTTGTGTGTTTAGCTGCTCTCATTTACTGTTTTATCTGTTTGGTTGTTGTTGAAATACTTTTGGGAGCTTTAACCTGAGATTCTGGCAAAATACATTTATATTAAAAATCGATTCAGGATTGAATGAATCAACATCGCTTTATTCAAATTCAAACCATTTAAATAGGAAAATCCATTTTTTTACACCCGCCTCTAATGCTGGGTGATGTCAGCTGGTCCATGTGGAGCTTGCTCTTAGGCTCAGGGAGCGTCTACAAAGTGCAACACTGAAAGAACATCATCCATAAATATTGATTAATAACTGGACTCTCATACAGCGAGACTCAAATGCCTTTAAACATCAGCTTATCCTGCTGATCCAAGTCCAACACGGAGTTTGTAAAAAATTTTTTATTTTTTTTAATTAAACCTTTATTTAAACAGGAAGATCCCATTGAGATTAAAAACCTCTTTTTCAAGGGAGACCTGGCAAAGATAGGCAGCAGCAAGTGTCTCACAGTTACAGAAATTACTCAATCAAACACAGGCAACAACAACACACATGCAACAATAAGTGAAAGAATACAAATAAAATAAAATTCAATAAATTTCAATTAAAAATAAAAGGTCAGTTAAAATGACAATCAATCTAATTGAAACAGTTGCATGTTATGGACTTGGCCTCAAGGATTCGTAGTTTAGATTTAAAAGCACTTAATGAAATTAATTCAGTCATTTTCCTTCTGCAGTTTGTTCCAAGCCGAGGGTGCTAAATGGACAAAAGCTCTTTTACCAAGTTCAGTTCGGGCAAATGGAACAGAAAGCAACAAGTAACCATGCGGACGAAGAGAATACTGACCAGCATGTTTCATTGCTAGCAGGGAACATATATAGGAAGACAACAACCCAAGTATCGCCTTATATATAAAACTGTATAAATGATTGTTCCTCCGACTTACCAAAGCAGGCCATACTTGAGAGTAAAACTCACAGTGGTGAGTCTGAAATTTACGGTTAGTGATGAACCTCAGAGAAGCACGATACACAATATCAACCATTCGAAGAAATTGAGCAGAAGCATTCATATATAGAATATCACCATAATCCAGCACAGGCAAGAATGTTGCAGCAACAAGCCGCTTCTTTGTATTAAAAGAGAAACACAACTTATTTTGAAAATAAAATCTCAGTTTTAACTTCAGATTTTTTACAAGATTCTCTACATGTGGTTTGAAGGTGAGCGAGTCATCAATTAAGATTCCCAGATATTTATAGGTGTGAACCAACTCTATTTTGTTACCTTCAAGAGTGGTTACTGATGGGATTGTTTGGGCCAAATTCCTTGATTTAGAAAACAGCATGAGCTTTGTTTTGTCTGCGCTGAGAACAAGTTTAAGCTGAAGTAATGAGTGCTGGACAGCAGAAAAGGCTTTCTGCAAGGAGTCAATGGCTTGGACAAGAGTTGAACCACAGCTGTAAATAACTGTATCATCAGCATAGAAGTGCAAGTTTGCATCTGGCACATTTAGACTAAGATTGTTTAGGTAAATGATAAATAGAAGGGCACCTAATACTGAACCCTGTGGCACTCTGTTGTCCACTGTAACAAAGTCAGAACATAGACCGTCAGATTTAATGCACTGAGTCCTGTTACTGAGGTAGTTTGAGAACCATCCACTGCTCTCTCAGAGAGTCCTGACTGGAAGAGTCTAAGTTTTAAAATACAATGATCAACAGTGTCAAATGCTTTTGACAAATCAATAAAAAGGGATGCACAGTGTTGTTTTTTATCAAGTGCAATAGTAATATCATTTATCACTCTAATTGCAGCTGTGATAGTACTGTGATTCCTCCTAAAGCCTGATTGATATTCAGATAAAATGGCATTGGTGTGTAAAAACTCCTTTAACTGCTCGCACACAAGAGCTTCAAGAACTCTGGCCAGCACAGAAAGATTAGATATTGGTCTGTAATTAGTTAACACTGCTTGGTCGCCCCCTTTTAATAGAGGAACAACAAAAACTGATTTCCATACTGAGGGAATTATATTCGTATCCAGTGTGAGGTTGAAAAGTGTTGTGAGAGGCTCTGCCACAAAATCAGCTGCCAATTTCAAGAAGTAAGGATCTAGTAAGTCTGGCCCTGGAGATTTTCTAGGATCTAACAGTTTAAGAGCTTTACAGACCTCCTGCACAGAGAAAGGAACAAAGTTAAATGGCTGACCAGTGTACACCGGAAGGTTTGTGCCGGATTTTACAGAGACTGGGTTCAGAGAGTCAAACAAAGAGCCAGAAGATATAAAGTGCTTGTTAAAGCAATTCACCATCTCCTTCCTATCACAAAAAGGAACAGAATCCTTAAAAATATAGGTGGGTAGAGTGTGGTAGCTTTTACTCAGTGAAAGAGACTTAATGATTTTCCACAACTTCTGTGGATTATTTAGGTTCTCAGTGGTGACAGACAGATAACAGAAAAAAACATTTTTGTCAGTCTTTTTTTTTGGCTTCTGAGGAAAATGATTCAATAACTTGCTGCTAATACACAACATTTCATCATATTTCCTCATAACCCTCTTTTGTCTGACCATTTGATCCCATTTGAATTTGCAATAAAGGATCCACAGAGTTTGGTGACAATAATGACAGTAGATGTTTGTGTGAAAGTGCTGGAAGCAAATTAGTGTGTGATGTTCTTTCAGTGTTGCACTTTGTAGACGGTCCCTGAGCACTGGTCTCACAGCCAGCTGCACATAGAGACCAGTGTTGTTAGTCCAGGTCAGAAGATGACTTGGTGGAATGAAAATGAGCTTGTAGTTTGTCTGTTTTAATAATGTGACTGGAAAAAGTTGTTGGACGTCAAATATGTCCATTTCTTTCACACTTCACCTTTAAAAGTGAAGCCTTGTGGTTCCTGGAAGGAAAAACACGACGTTTTCAAGTCTTTTTCCTGTTTTTATGATAAATGTACGACTTTAATGTGAAACATTCAGAGTTTTTTCTCTTGTTGTGTTTGTTTGAAGCTGCTTCCTGTTGGCTTCAGCTGTTTGGAGTTTCCATTTTCTAAACTTCTACATTCTGAACCTTCTTCAGCTCTGAACAGATGATGAAACACTGAATGATTTCAAGCTCACACTTTGTCTAATAAACTTACATCTTTCATTCTTTATACAGATTGAGGGAAAGTGGTTTGTCAGAGATCAGCTGTGATTATCTGGCAGCAGCACTGAAGTCCAACCCCTCCCATCTGAGAGAGCTGGAGCTGAGCTTCAACGACAACCTGCAGGATTCAGGAGTGAAGCATCTGTGTGGTTTCCTGGAGAGTCCAGGATGTGGACTTGAAACTCTGAGGTCAGTCAGCATGTTTTAGTTGTGCTGAGATGAATATGATGTGAAAGTTGTGCTGACACTAAACTGCAGACATCAGGCTGATATTATACTGATCCACACTGAGGATCTTCATGGTAAAGTCTGTTTTCTTCTTCTCTGGTTTAGTTCATTGACTGCAGCAGAACAATGTTCACATTTCAAACAGTGATACTCAACGTATGGCCCGCGGCCCACACGCGGCCTGCCCACCTGTCAAGAGATTTATTCTAAATGACAGTTCTTCAGCGGAGAGTCAGAGAGTGGAGACACACACGCTGCAGATTTTACTTGCAAGGGCGGTCACAGAGCGCTCACACTCTTTATTTATACACAAGAAAAATGAAAACATTTGTTCAGTGGAATGTTGATACGTGAGCATGTACGTATCTGATTGTGTGTGTGTCTCTGTGTGTGTGTGTGAGGTCAGAACTGCTTGTTCGACTTCTTTCTATCGCTGTGGGAAGATTCAGATAGAAATATCAGAACACGTTTTATAAAGAACAATCAGTTCTAAACAAGGAAAAGGTCATCATGCAGTACTCTATCACAAGTGAACTTATATCATTAAAAGATTATACTGACTACTCAGTACAATTTTCCAATTCTTCCTCACAGTTCTAAGTATCAGACACAACAATGAATAATCCACAGCTGACTGTCTTTAGCAGGTCAGAGGTCACGGCACACAGCAGACAGTGGGAAATATTCAAATTCTGATCATTTATCAGCACATATCCATATGTATAAAAACAAAGCTGACACTGTGAGACTTGATCAGAGGTGTGATCATCACAGCAGAGGCCTTTGTGTCAAAGTCACTGAGGATCAAACAGAAACACATGAAACAGATTTTCCTGTTCTGGCTTTTTATAGCAGATAACCTTCAAAATATTCTGCAGTCGATCAAAAACTGAAGCAAACCATGAATCAACATGTGAACATGACCTGATGCTGCTGAAGTGAAGCAAAGTTACAGAGGTTTGATTACAGACACAGCTGAGAGTTTGTAATCTGTCATCATTTTAAAAGGTTTAAATTTCTTCAGTATTGAACAGCAGAAATGAGGCTTTGTTTTCGGAGGCCGACAGCAGTGAACACAACAGCAGACTGGTGCGTAATAAGCAGTGAATAATGCAGAAAACAGATTTTTGAAGGTAAACTGTTCTTGAAGTACACTGAGAGAGAGAGAGCTGTGCAGGAAGTAAACGTCAAAGTCAGAGAGAATTCATGACGATGTTCATCAAACGTAAAGCGTAGTTTGGATCTTCTTTTGCTGCTGGTTCAGTCAGTTTTGGTTGGAGACAGATGAAACCTGCAGCTTCAGGATCTGTGAGCTGTCCACTTTCAGCCCGACGGCGTGTCCGTGTACGTGCCGTCGAGTGAACGATCCACGCTCTGTGTTTCCATCTTTGTGTGTTTAGCTGCTCTCATTTACTGTTTTATCTGTTTGGTTGTTGTTGAAATACTTTTGGGAGCTTTAACCTGAGATTCTGGCAAAATACATTTATATTAAAAATCGATTCAGGATTGAATGAATCAACATCGCTTTATTCAAATTAAAACCATTTAAATAGGAAAATCCATTTTTTTACACCCGCCTCTAATGCTGGGTAATGTCAGCTGGTCCATGTGCAGCTGGCTGTGAGGCTCAGGGAGCGTCTACAAAGTGCAACACTGAAAGAACATCATCCATAAATATTGAGTAATAACTGGACTCTCATACAGCGAGACTCAAATGCCTTTAAACATCAGCTTATCCTGCTGATCCAAGTCCAACACTGAGTTTGTAAAAACATGTTTGTCAATCATTTTGTTTGGTTTCTGAGAAAAATGATTCAATAACTTGCTGCTAATACACAACATTTCATCATATTTCCTCATAACCCTCTTTTGTCTGACCATTTGATCCCATTTGAATTTGCAATAAAAGATCCACAGAGTTTGGTGACAATAATGACAGTAGATGTTTGTGTGAAAGTGCTGGAAGCAAATTAGTGTGTGATGTTCTTTCAGTGTTGCACTTTGTAGATGCTCCCTGAGCACTGGTCTCACAGCCAGCTGCACATAGAGACCAGTGTTGTTAGTCCAGGTCAGAAGATGACTTGTTGGAATGAAAATGAGCTTGTAGTTTGTCTGCTTTAATAATGTGACTGGAAAAAGGTGTTGGACTTCAAATATGTCCATGTCTTTCACTGTTAGGTTTTGTAATGTTGATTGTCATTTATGCTTAGAAATATCTACTTATATATGCTTAGAGTTTTATAATTAATTTTAGATTGGTAGAGGTGTATAATTGATTGTGTAGTGATAGGATGTGTGATCCTTAATAGTCTGCAAAGGCTTGGTGCGCATTCCAGAGTGTTCTGGCATTCACACCCACACTCTGGGAGCATGGGGAGAGGTCGTACCTTCTCTTATTGTTTTATGGTAGGATAAACGTGGCTATATCTGTTTTAGGCTAAGTGCCTTTTGTTTAGATGAACTGCTGGACTTTCCAGACCAGCAGGTTTAGGGAAGTCATTTATGGGGTCACACTCTGACCCCACACACACACACACACACACACACACACACACGCACACACACACACATACAGTATTCTTTGTTCACATGTTTACCTATGTAAGATGTTATATGTTAATGACCCTATGCATATTCATGTAACCACAATAAAAGGAGTGCTATGGGGAACCTGGCTGAGAGTCTGACGGAGGTCAAGTGGTGGAACGACACTTGGCTCCAGGCAGGTCTCCCTCATGCATGAGTAACACGAAGAACTTTGCCTACTTGGTGTTCAATGCTTTTGCTGTGTTTTTAAATTGTCTCGTTCCAGCGATGGGCCTGTGCCAGACAGACCCAACATTAATTGGTCCTTCGGAGCCGGAGCCCTAGAATTGACATTCACCGAGGGGAAAAAGAGACACGCCGAAAGACGTCAGCCAGGACGTATAGAAGTTCCTGTAGTAAAGTCCCGAGACGTGAGAATTCGTCATCGGGCCGGTGGATTAGCTGTCTGTTTTTTCTCCTCGCTGGATGGTGATTGACGGGATTCGAGATTAATGCAAGAGCAACACCAAGTAAGTACTGTACAAAGAAGAGCGCTGTAGCTGCGCGGGTTCACGCGAGCACGGTCGCGCGGGTTTCACGCGGACCTGAGCCGTGCGGTTAATCGCAGGCTTATAAAGGAAAGAGAGCGACGGCTCCTTAGCTGCGCGGGTTCACGTGAGCACGGTCGCGCGGGTTTCACGCGGACCTGAGCCGTGCGGTTAATCGCAGGCTTATAAACAAAAGAGAGTGACGCCTATGCCGTGCGGTTTCATGCAGGCAGGTGCATCTCAGTGACTGCGCGGGTACACGCGAGTCCAGGAGCTCAACGGCCGTGCGGGTTCACGCAGGCTGGGGAAAGTTATAGGCCTATTTGTGTTGTTTGTATATGTCTGTGTCAGTTGTTAAAAGTAATCTGCATTAAGCTTAGGGTTGCTCAAGTTAAGTACAATGACATATGAGATGAAGTGATATAGGTAAATATTTTAACTAATTACGTGCATAGAGGCACTTGACCTGTTTGAAAGACTGTTGTCTTATTATGAGCCATTGTTGAGATATAGAGCACACCTGTGAAAACAACTAATATGCTGAACCCTGTATGAAGCAGCTGAAAACTACATGATGGAGAAGCTGAATTGAATATGAAAGTGCAAGTCTTTGCCACTGTGGGGCAAAGCACACAACCACTGTGTGAGGTTGCGTTGCGGTCTCTTCTGAGCTGATGAGCAAGCTACACATTATCAGATCGAGATCTGGCTGAGAACTCTTCAAAGAGAAGGAAACAGAACTATGATAACTGTGATAACTGGAGTGTACAGCGTTTCCGTGAGCAGTTTTCCTGCATCTTGACTCATGTGTGTAGCGTGTTCATAGCATCAGCATCATGTTTTTGTTTATTTGTTTTGGTGGGTTGAAAAATAGTTAAATAAACTTGTGATCATATTTATGGATCACCATGGCACATGCCATTGGCCAAATGATTTATTTACGATGAAAAAAGTGAGTGTGAATGTGTCTGACGTCACAGTGTTTTTGTGCGCTGTGTAAAAGTAATTGCCTCTGATTGTGAGAGCGGTGATTCTGCAGGTCACCAGCTATTGTAAAGAAGAAGAAAAAGAGTACAAAAGAGACGAAATTTACATTGTAGATGAAAAATAATCATAGGAAAAAGGTTTTGTGTTGATCAGCCAAGAACAACTACAATCTCATTTTCTGTTTAAAGGACTGTTCACAAAAACAGAGAGAGAGATGTGTGTTGATTAAGCAGTGATAATAATAATGAACATGTCTTAGTTTGTCACTTTCAGGTGACAAGCAGACCTGAATCAATTTTCCACATGCAGCGGTCGGAAGAAAGTTATAGTTTAACATCATTAGAAACATTCAGGCCAAGTTTCTGGCTAACTTATTTACAGCACCATGTGTCTCTTAATCTCACAAGCGAGCTCTCACTCCTCCCTGAAGACAAGGAATGCAGCTCCAAAGAGCAATAACATGGCAGATAAAGAGACAGCAGCAGAGTCCTGAGCAAAGACTCCCGAGCAAAGACTCCCAGCAAGCAGCAGCAGTGTGGACAAACAGCATCAGAGAAGAAGAGCAAACCCATCATCCTGAATGATTGGATGAATGGCACTGTGTTCCCAACAAGCTGCAAATTCACTGTGCATGTGAAAAGAACATTTGAGGAGAACTGAGGAGACTGTTGGAGTTTGACATTTGCCACCTTTGGAGTAAAATGGCAAGAAGAGACAGTGAAACACAGGACAAAGCTGAAGGAGAACTGCCGGCTATTGGACTGTTGAAGTGGGAGAGGACAACAGAGTGAAAAGAGTGGTGAGAACACATGGGAATTTTGTTTTTAATATGGGAAATCAAAATTTGGGTTAGCAAACCTGGGGAAAAGAAAACTGACTGCTTAAGTTGGAAAATTGTGAAGGAGTCTGAAACACTGCAAAAAGAAACATACAAAATCACACACACAAGCAAAACATGCATTAACCCTACTAACACTTCCAAACACAAGAGAGCTCATGAAGATTAGACAACATCTTAAGCATGTGAGTCTTTTTATCATCTTGTCCAAGTCACTTAGTGTGATGAGAAGTGATGCAAAGACCAGTGGACTCATAGCACATTAGTTAAGAAATGATCAAATTATAGCAGAGAAGTGTGTAGGAAAGGCAGCTTTAAGAACATGCCCTGCTGGAGATGCAGCTCCACAGACATTGATTAAACCTGCCTAATAACACAAACACACATGCAATGAAGATCAGCTTGTTATCTCTCATCAGTGTTAAAATAGTGTGAATTTAACAGACACTTGTTATCAAATGCTGAATTTATCCAATGCTGAGAATTGACTCTCTAGGTTGCAGGACAACAGTTTAACTTTTGTGGAAAAAAAAAAAAGATTCTGGTTTGATCACCCAGTGATCAGACAATAAATTTAGTTGTTAATATAGTAAATTGGGAGATGTTTCCTGCTTGATTGATGCAGCACAAGTAATTTACTGTATGAGGGGAATTCTATTTTTGTGATAACATTTTGAACATGCATTTCTGTTGTCCTGTCATCTTAGTGGGTTAATAGCTGATATGCAAATTAGTTGATCGTTCTTAGATTAAGGAAAGGTGACTGAATTTTAGCACGAGTGAATGGGATGTGTTGGAGTTTGTTAGAGTGGAGACTCTAAAACACTGAGTTTCCTGTTTTGATGTGCGAGTGAATCCTGTACCTAGATACACAACTCTGAATACGTCAGAACAAACTTCTTTTGTGAAGTGCATGACAACATGTCACATGTTTTGTGATGACGGGAAAAAGGAAAACTGAATAAAATGGGTCTGTGGCCTAACTGAGTGAAAAGCACAGACCTGGCTTATGTTGTGTGTTGTGCAGCTGATGGTTGGTTTGGAGTGAATCTAGCTGATGATTTTTCTTTTGTTGTGAAGTTGAGCCTGCCAATTAGTATGATGGTATGATAAACCATGCTAATGGTATGATTTACCCTCCTGAGATGAGGAGCATGTGTCATGATGTAACAAGGCCTTTTTATTTTGTTACTTTCACTGTGCACTGAAAGTTTTGTTCGATAATCTCTGTTTGAGCAGATCTGCATGATTAGAACAGAAAGCGCTATACGACACGTCGTCGAGAAAATTGCTACAAGTGAGCTTCTCCACATTAAAATGGGCTCAGGAGAAAGTCACTTATCTGGGACAATTAGAGAGTAAGTTCCTGCCCAAAAAGGATTCAGCAAGGTAATCCGATCTAAAGTTCTTCTTTTTCTTTTTAAAATGACGTCATTTTGCTGAGAGTGGAAACTAAATGCAACGATAGGTTCCACTATCAGCAAAGAAAGAATGAATGAATGAATGAATGAGTGAAAGAGAAAAAAAAAAAAGACTGACTGATAAAAGCTGACAAAAGCTGACAAGGCTTGACCACGACTCAAGGTTAACCTCCACCTAGACAGGACAAAGGGGTGGATGAATCTATGTGTGTTTCCTTTTTGAAGGAGCAGAAAGATGACAGCAACATTCGAGGTTGCGTGATGATTTAACCTTTTAAATGCCACTTTTTGTGTCTGTGCATCTACCAGGGGTGTTGTTCACTACCTTGTGTTGCTCACAGAGGAAACTGTGAGAAAGAGTGTATACATCTGTGCAGCGCTAACATTTGCATTTTCTTTTCTACAGCATTACAGTTCTTCATGTGATTTGATCATGTGATTTATACCAGGACAGCTGGTTGATGTTTTTTCCTACTACAGGATTTCTGGGTTTATGTGTGAAGAAAACTGTGTTTATAGGTTATGAGTGGTGATGCTGTTACACTGTGTTTTTGGGAAAATGTGAAGGTTACTTTGACAATGTGAATAACATGTGAGAAATTTCCTGTGTTGAAAAGTAGTGTCACTTCTTTCCACAGCTATGGATGGCTAACTTTATGGTCCTTTTATAGCACCTCTGGAACCTGTCGACCTGCGTCTGACCACCGGGATGGTCAATGTGTATTGCTAATGTTTGTTTTTCTAAGAGTACATGTAGAGAATTCAGCAGAAGCGGACAAGTGACATAAGAAAAACAAATACGTTTTTTGAGCTCCTAGTGATACATGAGTGGAGTGACTTTGCTTAAGAGAAGTCACCGATTACATTAATGCTAACTGAGTACATGGGATGATCCATGTCTGAGGCAAATTATGGAAATAATTGTAGTTTACTGATTTGAGAAAACCTGCACATGATACTTGTCCTGCTGATGTTGAATGCTTTATCACTCTTATGATATAATTGTTTACACATGTGAAGTTTGATTTCACTTCCAGATCTGTTTTCCAGGCCATGATGGTGTGTATGCAGGCTCCTGGCGGAGCCAGGTGTTAAGCAAACTTAGTATGCAAAACACACTAACATCTTTTATTGCAGGGTTACGGAGCTACTCCGGAGGAGATGCCCTTATGTTGCCTGGGACATGATCTAGCTAACCTTTTTTCTTTAAGATAGGAATCTAGGTTTGATGAGTTGACTCATGGGAGTGTCCATGCGTCAAGAGGAGGGGTCCAGGATTAACATGAAACAATGTTTTCTATTATTGTTGCAGTGATTTGTGTGATTAACAGTTCATTTATGGGTATTTTAACCTATGCAAGTGGAACATCCATGTTCAGATGAGGCTTTGATGGCCTATAAGTGAAGTTCACTGAACTAAAGAATGTGGTTTGATGATTGTTGACATGCTCTCCAAATAGAAGTTTTTCCTCCTAGCAAGGAAATACAGGTGCAGCAGTCATCTCCTGAGAAATCTCCAGAGGCCCAGTGAGAAACAAGAACCATTCCAGGCATAGCTGACAGCCCAGGCAGTGGTTGAGGTCAAAGGTCGAGCTGTTTGGGCCCATCATGAGATCAGATTCCGGAGCCACAGCAAGGAACTGAAGCTGCGTTGGAATGAGAGCTGTGCCAAGGGGGATTTCTAGAGGCCAACAGAGGAGATTGTGGACAACAGACGGGCACCTGAAGGATGAGGGGAGCGTGCCAAGCTCCATCGACAGCGCAGGGGGAGTCTAAGGATGACATCATGATTCTGTGAAAAGCACATGAAGCTATGGTGGTGATGGCAGCAGTTTCCTATGAACATCACCTAATGCTGTGCCACTGTACTGTGCATATGATGACACTCTGAAGACTGCTGGGATCATAACAGCAGTAAGATAACTGGACCCAGCACCCTTTCCACAGAGGGGTTTTTCTGCAGAGGATGGACAGTAGAAGAGTCATAAGTATCCCCCTTGCAGGACGAAGGCCTGACGTCAGGTGATGGGGGTTGGTAGAGGCCATAAAACTAGAGTGCTGAAGAGGTCTGTAGCTTTGGAGATAACTGAGACCCATGTTGACAAACAACAAAACCAACTGGTATGTTTGAATGTTTATTCTACATACTTTTGGACTCTGGTCCTATGGACAGTGATGGAAACAACTGGATGAGACATTTATGACGCCCTGCAGAACTTAAACCACTCTGCAGAGAGACATGTGATTTGCACGCCCAGAGGAGCACCACCAAGCTGAGATGTTTTTGAAAATGTTACTTTCTTATTTTAACTATTAACTTAACAATTCATTTGTTTGCTCGTAGGATACAGTTTGCCATTGGATGAGATCAATGAGGAATGGGATAACTGCTAATACATTTGTTAAACTGTGTACTTTTACAGTAATTTAGGGTGATTGACATATGCTGAGTATAAGAATGTTTGTATTTACACTGTCAGACATGAGGTGATCATAACTGGGAACTTTTCTAGCATAAAGGTCAAAAAGGGGGGAATGTTAGGTTTTGTAATGTTGATTGTCATTTATGCTTAGAAATATCTACTTATATATGCTTAGAGTTTTATAATTAATTTTAGATTGGTAGAGGTGTATAATCGATTGTGTAGTGATAGGATGTGTGATCCTTAATAGTCTGCAAAGGCTTGGTGCGCATTCCAGAGTGTTCTGGCATTCACACCCACACTCTGGGAGCATGGGGAGAGGTCGTACCTTCTCTTATTGTTTTATGGTAGGATAAACGTGGCTATATCTGTTTTAGGCTAAGTGCCTTTTGTTTAGATGAACTGCTGGACTTTCCAGACCAGCAGGTTTAGGGAAGTCATTTATGGGGTCACACTCTGACCCCACACACACACACACACACACACACACACACACACACACACGCACACACACACATACAGTATTCTTTGTTCACATGTTTACCTATGTAAGATGTTATATGTTAATGACCCTATGCATATTCATGTAACCACAATAAAAGGAGTGCTATGGGGAACCTGGCTGAGAGTCTGACGGAGGTCAAGTGGTGGAACGACACTTGGCTCCAGGCAGGTCTCCCTCATGCATGAGTAACACGAAGAACTTTGCCTACTTGGTGTTCAATGCTTTTGCTGTGTTTTTAAATTGTCTCGTTCCAGCGATGGGCCTGTGCTAGACAGACCCAACATTCACACTTCACCTTTAAAAGTGAAGGCTTGTGGTTCCTGGAAGGAAAAACACGACTTTTTCAAGTCTTTGTCCTGTTTTTATGATAAATGTACGACTTTAATGTGAAACATTCAGAGTTTTTTCTCTTGTTGTGTTTGTTTGAAGCTGCTTCCTGTTGGCTTCAGCTGTTTGGAGTTTCCATTTTCTAAACTTCTACATTCTGAACCTTCTTCAGCTCTGAACAGATGATGAAACACTGAATGATTTCAAGCTCACACTTTGTCTAATAAACTTACATCTTTCATTCCTTATACAGATTGGAAAGCTGTGGTTTGTCAGAGATCAGCTGTGATTATCTGGCAGCAGCGCTGAAGTCCAACCCCTCCCATCTGAGAGAGCTTGAGCTGAGCTGCAACAAAAACCTGCAGGATTCAGGAGTGAAGCATCTGTGTGGTTTCCTGGAGAGTCCAGGATGTGGACTTGAAACTCTGAGGTCAGTCAGCATATTTTAGTTGTGCTGAGATGAATATGATGTGAAAGTTGTGCTGACACTAAACTGCAGACATCAGGCTGATATTATACTGAACCACACTGAGGATCTTCATGGTAAAGTCTGTTTTCTTCTTCTCTGGTTTAGTCCATTGACTGCAGCAGAACAATGTTCACATTTCAAACAGTGAGACTCAACGTATGGCCCGTGGCCCACACGCGGCCTGCCCACCTTTCCTGATTCAGAGAGAGGGGACCCTGATTAACTGTGTAGTGTTCTTCCTCACAGTTCTAAGTATCAGACACAACAATGAATAATCCACAGCTGACTGTCTTTAGCAGGTCAAAGGTCACGGCATACAGCAGACAGTGGGAAATATTATAATTCTGATCATTTATCAGCACATATCCATATGTATAAAAACAAAGCTGACACTGTGAGACTTGATCAGAGGTGTGATCATCACAGCAGAGGCCTTAGTGTCAAAGTCACTGAGGATCAAACAGAAACACATGAAGCAGATTTTCCTGTTCTGGCTTTTTATAGCAGATAACCTTCAAAATATTCTGCAGTCGATCAAAAACTGAAGCAAACCATGAATCAACATGTGAACATGACCTGATGCTGCTGAAGTGAAGCAAAGTTACAGAGGTTTGATTACAGACACAGCTGAGAGTTTGTAATCTGTCATCATTTTAAAAGGTTTAAATTTCTTCAGTATTGAACAGCAGAAATGAGGCTTTGTTTTCGGAGGCCGACAGCAGTGAACACAACAGCAGACTGGTGCGTAATAAGCAGTGAATAATGCAGAAAACAGATTTTTGAAGGTAAACTGTTCTTGAAGTACACTGAGAGAGAGAGAGCTGTGCAGGAAGTAAACGTCAAAGTCAGAGAGAATTCATGACGATGTTCATCAAACGTAAAGCGTAGTTTGGATCTTCTTTTGATGCTGGTTCAGTCAGTTTTGGTTGGAGACAGATGAAACCTGCAGCTTCAGGATCTGTGAGCTGTCCACTTTCAGCCCCGACGGCGTGTCCTTGTACGTGCCGTCGAGTGAACGATCCACGCTCTGTGTTTCCATCTTTGTGTGTTTAGCTGCTCTCATTTACTGTTTTATCTGTTTGGTTGTTGTTGAAATACTTTTGGGAGCTTTAACCTGAGATTCTGGCAAAATACATTTATATTAAAAATCGATTCAGGATTGAATGAATCAACATCGCTTTATTCAAATTAAAACCATTTAAATAGGAAAATCCATTTTTTTACACCCGCCTCTAATGCTGGGTAATGTCAGCTGGTCCACATGCAGCTGGCTATGAGGCTCAGGGAGCGTCTACAAAGTGCAACACTGAAAGAACATCATCCATAAATATTGAGTAATAACTGGACTCTCATACAGCGAGACTCAAATGCCTTTAAACATCAGCTTATCCTGCTGATCCAAGTCCAACTCTGAGTTTGTAAAAACATGTTTGTCAATCATTTTGTTTGGTTTCTGAGGAAAATGATTCAATAACTTGCTGCTAATACACAACATTTCATCATATTTCCTCATAACCCTCTTTTGTCTGACCATTTGAATTTGCAATAAAAGATCCACAGAGTTTGGTGACAATATTGACAGTAGATGTTTGTGTGAAAGTGCTGTAAGCAAATTAGTGTGTGATGTTCTTTCAGTGTTGCACTTTTTAGACGCTCCCTGAGCACTGGTCTCACAGCCAGCTGCACATAGAGACCAGTGTTGTTAGTCCAGGTCAGAAGATGACTTGTTGGAATGAAAATGAGCTTGTAGTTTGTCTGCTTTAATAATGTGACTGGAAAAAGGTGTTGGACTTCAAATATTAGGGGTGCAACAATACTCCTATCGATATTGAACCGTTTAATACAGTGCTTTCAGTTCGGTACGCATATGTATCGAACAATACAAAATTTTTTATTTATTTTATCAACTTTCCTTCTGACGATGCTGTCTGTGTTGAGCGCTCAGTGGATCTGCGCTCGACAGTGCAGCCTAGGCTGAGTAGTCGAACGCAGATTCAGATCCTTGCAACAAGGCAAATTGAACCTCCCCCACCCTAATTCAGATCTAGAGCTTGGAACTATTTTGGTTTTCATGTGACGTATGACCTTGAAGGTAAGCGCGTCATGGACAAAAGTAAAACAGTATGTTGGATGTGAAAGCAATGCTCAATTACATGGGTGGGAACTAGTGTGTTAGCGCAGTTAGCTCGTTAACGTGTTGACGCCGTCCAGCCCCACTCATGAGGTGATCCGCGGTAGCTCGTTAACAGAGATTTGCCGTGTTGTGGCTTTAAAGTCATTTCAGATTAACGCTGACAGCACTAGTGGGAACACAATGAATATGACTGCACATTTACTCCAACATCATCCTAGTGCAAAGACAAGTGGAAGCAGACAAAAACAACAAGCACGCATGCTACAAACTTTACCCGAGTCATTTAGACAGCCGTTAGCACATGATTCTCCTTATGGGGACCTGATATGTTTAATATGCTGCTGAGAATATAGCCCAGAAGAAGCGTATAGTATAGCTTTTATTTTGGAAAGAGACATTTCTCTGTAATAAACTCTCTTTTCCAAAGATGAGTGATTTCTCGATCAGAAAGATTTATTTTTTTTTATTACTTTGTACTTTCAGAAACATTAAATTTAAAAACTGTACTTTTGAGTTAAAATATATATTTATAATAAATGACAAATTAAAAAGGCATGAACATTTTTTTTGTATCGAAAAAATATCAAACTGTGACACCAAAGTATCGAACCGAACCGTGAATTTTGTGTATCATTGCACCCCTAATAAATATGTCCATTTCTTTCACACTTCACCTTTAAAAGTGAAGCCTTGTGATTCCTGGAAGGAAAAACACGACTTTTTCAAGTCTTTGTCCTGTTTTTATAATAAATGTACGACTTTAATGTGAAACATTCAGAGTTTTTTCTCTTGTTGTGTTTGTTGGAAGCTGCTTCCTGTTGGCTGGAAGTTTAGAAAATGGAAACAGAGTTTCCATTTTCTAAACTTCTACATTCTGAACCTTCTTCAGCTCTGAACAGATGATGAAACACTGAATGATTTCAAGCTCACACTTTGTCTAATAAACTTACATCTTTCATTCTTTATACAGATTGGAGAACTGTGGTTTGTCCGAGATCAGCTGTGATTATCTGGCAGCAGCACTGAAGTCCAACCCCTCCCATCTGAGACAGCTGCACCTGAGTCACAACGACAACCTTCAGGATTCAGGAGTGAAGCATCTGAGTGGTTTCCTGGAGAGTCCAGGATGTGGACTTGAAACTCTGAGGTCAGTCAGCACGTTTTAGTTGTGCTGAGATGAATATGATGTGAAAGTTGTGCTGACACTAAACTGCAGACATCAGGCTGATATTATACTGATCCACACTGAGGATCTTCATGGTAGAGTCTGTTTTCTTCTTCTCTGGTTTAGTCCATTGACTGCAGCAGAACAATGTTCACATTTCAAACCTTCAAAGAAGAAGAAAAATCCTCCACTGGATAATTCACTTTGAAACTCTCAAACTCTTCATTCCACCTTAAAATCTGTCTGACACTGAAATCCAAAGCAAAATGTGCATTTGCTTTACAGACAGCAGTCCAACACAAACACACACACATCATCCAAAACACAGTCCAACATCCAAATCTCCTCCACTGCCAGCATGAATGATGGGAAAGAGAAAGAGGAACACTCTGACATTCAGGGTTAGAATGAGTTTCATAAAGCAGACTGTGAAGATCAAAGCTGCATTAGAAAGCTTACATGAATGAATGAGTGGACAGAAGTGGACAGAGATCATCTGAAGCACTTCAAAGGCTTTAAATCAGCACATTTCTCTTTATTCTTTATCAACTTTGTTAGTTTCTCTCAGTTTTCTGTGGAATGAAGCTAACAGCAGGCTAATAAGATGCTGACCAATAGGTTTGTATTAAAGGTTGTAATTTGTATATGAAAAAGTTCTTTGGCTCAGCAGGGATCAGCTTACAGGTAGAATACAGCTGCTGGATGGGATTAGCATGTCATAGCTATCTACCAAACTGCTAACTGGGGAATTTCAGGCCATCTATGGATCATTTTTGCTAACTGTTTATTCAGCTTGGGCTCACAGGGCTGGAGTCTGTGCCCTAGCTGTCATAGGGCAAGAGGCGTGGTTCACCTGCACAGGTGAGCAGTCCATCACAGGGCCAACAGAGAGAGACAGAGAAGCACTCTCTCACATCCACACCTACAGCCAATTTATTAGCACCAATGAACCTAAGCAGCATTTCATTGGACTGTGGGAGAACATCCAACCTCTACAGAAAGGCCAACAAGCTTCAACCTACAACCTTCTTGCTTTAAGGCACTAGTGCTAACCACTTTTCCCCATTTCAGCCCAAATCCTGCATCTTCCTGTTTCTGACTCCAGGCCAGCTCCACTAACACTTTCTCATCAGACACTGCCACCTAGTGGAGGAAGTCTTAGTTCCATTTGAAGCTTCAGATTACAGTTAGTTCATTTACAAAGAGGTGGAGGTGGTGGGGCCACAGCACCATCATCACTGAGTGCCATAGGACACTTAACCTTTGTTTCCATATGCTGGGAACTTCCTGTTGTTCCAAGGAGGACTGGAAAATGTGTGAAAATCTCCCAGTCACTTCCTCACAGCACACTTCAATCATTTCCCTCCCACAGCATCAGGACCAGGGCTTTTTCTCTCTTTGATCCCACTAAGAGATTTCCACACAAACACCTCATCAGTGGGACTCTCAGAGCTACCAGCCCTTTGCTACAATCACAAAGCTCTTCATTGAAATCAATGATATCAAAGCTGGAATCAAATGAGTCCAAGTCTTCTGCTGATTCAGCATCACATTCATCTTTGCTCCTTGTTCTGCATCCCCACCATGGACTTCATTCCTTTCCAAGCCAGCCTTGAGTGTCCTTTATTCAGCTCATCCTCTGCTTTACTTTTACACCTGATTTTAGCTGCTTTACTTTTTGTGCCTCAATCTTTTTCTTCTCTCCCTCATAACAGAGACAGCTGTTTCTGACTGAGAACCTGTTGAAGTGATTTACTAATCCAGGGCTGCTTATTGGGGAAAATGCTTCCTGTTTTCAAAGTAATCCCCATTTTCCCCAGAAAGAAATGTAAGTAGAAATTGATGATCTAAGTGAGAACATGAGGCTTTAAAAAGTCCCAGTGGGTGCAGACAAAGCAGTCCCTCAGTCCCAGTATAGAGTCCAGACTGGAACAACTGTGTGCCCAGTTTGAGCTCTCTTCAGTCCTGTGACCTGACAGACCCAGAGGGGCCATCACATCACATTTAGAAGCTCCCCTAATGGAGCCACAACACATGTCCAATACTTAGTCTGTCTTGTTGGACCAACTGGAAGAAATGATTCAAGGACTTAGTCACAGAACAGAGATTCAAATCTCCAAAATCCAACTGGCTGCATCAGGACATATAGTCTGAAACTCTGCACAGTTTCCTGTTTGAAGCTGCTTCCTGTTGGCTTCAGCTGTTTGGAGTTTCCATTTTCTAAACTTCTACATTCTGAACCTTCTTCAGCTCTGAACAGATGAAGAAACACTGAATGATTTCAAGCTCACACTTTGTCTAATAAACTTACATCTTTCATTCTTTATACAGATTGATGAGCTGTGGTTTGTCAAAGATCTGCTGTGATTATCTGGCAGCAGCACTGAAGTCCAACCCCTCCCATCTGAGACAGCTGGACCTGTGGGGAAACAAACTGAAGGATCCAGATGTGAAGCAGCTGTCTGATCTTAAGCAGAGTCCAGACTACAGACTGGAGACTCTGAGGTCAGTAGAGTGATGGAGTGAGTGGGTGGTGCTGTCTGCAGTATTGTACTAAACACAGTCAGTATGAAACAAAGATCCAGTGTTTCCTGTAAAGCTGCAGCTTCTCAGTGAAGCTGTGAGAGGAGAACGGTGACAGGCTTCAGGATTGGACACAAACACTTCCTGTGTCTCACCTTTATGGTCACCATAGTAACGGCTGACACGCTCTGATCAAACGCTGTCAACAGCCAATCAGCTCTCTGAACAAAGCAGCACGCAGACCAATGACTGCATTCATTTCCAAGTTTAAAGCAGTGAAGAACACAGTCTGTAGGTGAGGAAGAATTTAGTGAGAGCAGATGTTTGGATGGAATTCCTCCAGTTAACAGCTGGAACCGTCCATCTGGATTGTTGGGCTTGTTGTTGGGATTCTACAGAGCTCAGAGTGGACACACCAAGGTTCTTCTAATGAATGAAAGTCCAAACTCAAACTAGGAGGGAAAAATATTTTCATCAACTTCAATAAAAATCCAAAGATTAGAAAAAGTGAAGCAACAATGAGTCCTAGTACAGTCCCAGCACTGAAGTCCCTGCTGCTCTTTATACTGGATGTGCTGCATCACTGACTGACAGCTGATGAAGAGTCTCTGGAAACACTCGTTTATCTCCTCTGCTCTTCCTCCTTCTCTCTGCAGGTGGAGATGATGATGGTAAACAGGACGGTGTGTGTGCTGAGAGAGGAGGAGCTGTGTCCTGATGATCCAGAGAGGTTGAAGCAGCAGCAGCTTGTGTGTAGAGACGCTCTGACTGGGCCATGTTACTGGGAGGTGGAGAGGAGAGCTTCATCCAGCAGTGACTGACAGAGGAATGAGAAGAAGTGCAGATGACTGTCAGTGCTGCAGAGTGAACTGCTCTGAGAACAGCTCCACTGTCAGACACAATGTAGAGTCCAGCATCATCCCTGTGTGTCCCTCTGGATCTGACAGAGGATCATCAGTGTATCTGGACTGCTCTGCTGCTGCTCTGTCCTTCTACAGTCTCTGCACAGTCTCTGTCTGACTCTGGCTTCAGACCCTCCTGGATCAAACTCACCTGGAAATACTTTCAAACATCACTCAATAGATTTGAATACAGAATATATTTGATATATACTGTAGATGTACTGTAGAGTTGCAGTTTGTCACTTGTAAATACAGTCTGTGAGCAGCTATGAGCTGAAAGATCTTTCTAGAAACACGAAATGTTTTCACTCTTCTGTTGCTTTTTCATATATTTCCACAACATTAATATTGATCCCACCTGTCTCACCTGTTTCATGCTTTTATACATAATAACAGGACACGTGTGATCTGAGCGCTGCTGTGGTTGCTGTGCTGCACGTCTTCATTTAGATAACAGAGACATCTAGTGGTTCAGAGGGAGAACTGCAGGAGGTGGAGCTGTGTTTTAGCATGGAAAACTTTTTATCTTTTAGGCGCAGATACAAATATGACAAGTATCAGTGTAAGATACAAAAGGTCACATCAGTTATCAGAGGGAACAGTGATCACACAGCAATGTAAGAATAGAAACATAACAGTGAATCTGGACATGTATACAGATGGAAGCAAACAAACAGGATGTAACACTACATTAAAGCCACAAATGAGAAGAAAACAAACCCAAAGGAAAATATATTTGATCTCAGGAATCCAAATCAGATGCTTTAGAGCAGGGGTCGGCAACCCTGGGCACGCGTGTCACAGCTGGCACGTGAAGGGTTAACTGATGGCACGACCATAGCTGGACTGGCAATCGGGCATACCGATGGTGATTTTTCGTTTTTATGGGCCGATGATGTTATGTTATGGTTATAAGTTATTATATATATATATATATATATATATATATATATATATATATATATATAAGTCAGTTATAATCTGACTTTACGTATGAAAGATTTGACTAAGCATAAAACAATCTTCCAACTCAGTCGTCATTCTTATCTTGTGAAATCAAACCAAATGTTCTGTTGTTTCTAAATCAGGGATTGATGAAATCTTTGGTTTCATCCATTTATGAACATGTTCTCATTCATATTAAATCGTAGTCTAAGTCATTCTTTAGAGGGATAAATGTCATTCATTATCTTCAAATGTGTTTCTGTTGTTTTGGGGGGAAGTTTGAAGTCCATTGTTCAAAGTCTGTTAATGAAACTTTATGAATTTATGTAGGATGTTTTTCCTATTTTGTATTTGTTTGAATTATTATGTATTTTTGACTCTTTCTGCCATGATGCCAGGTCTCTCTTGAAAACAACATTTTTAATCTCAATTAAATTTTCACCTGGAGAAATAAAGGATGATAATAATAATTTTGTCTTCAGGGAATCATTTCTCTGTAAAACAGCTTCTTCTGAAACTCTTGTTACATTTCTTGTTTATTGTTTGCTGGTTTTAGAAAAATGTCATCGTCTCTGTGTGAACTTAAACTCTACATGTGGTGTCAGCTATAATACGAGCTCTAGAGTCTAATAACGATGCTTTTATTATTGTCTGGTATCCAACCTAACCCTGGGCCTCTGGCTGAATGTGAAACACCAGCAGATGTTAAAAACTGTCTGGGTTACACATGCATCACGTCGTGTGCTTCCTAACATGGATATGATTGGAATCTGGGCCTGTTCAACCGGTGCTGGTATCATTGTTGTTTCTGAGACTTTCCAAATCTTTACTGGATAAAAACGTAGCAACTGATGGATTTAACATTTAGCACTCAGACTGTCCCAGAAAAGGCGGAGGTCTGGAAGTTTATGTGAAGGTCTGTCTTGCTGCTCAAGTCTTGTTCTCTCGATCTGCACCTCAGCCATTTGAAATCTTGGCCTTAACTATTGATCTGTTTGGAAATCAGACTGTTGTTGGCTGCTATCAGCCTCCATCTGCTTCCCCCAGCACATCACCGTCTCTGGTTCAACTTTTATCTGAACTGCATTTTAATGACGTCTTTCAGATGGATGATTTTCATTGGGACTGGCTTTCTTCTGTGTCTGATGATTTTAAGGCACGCTGCTTGTTTTTAAAACTAACTCAAATTATTTAAAGCCTCACACGCCTTGATCCTAAACACCCAGATAAATCTGCTCTTATTGACCTTTTTTAACTAATATGCTGCGTAAGTTTTCCACATCTGCAGTTTTTGCCAACGACCTGAGTGATCACTGCATAGTTGGTGCTGTGAGAAACACTAAAATCTCACGCTCCGAGCCCCGCATCAGTTTGAACTGGGGTCGTATTAAACAGGCTGACGATGTCAGTTTGGGAATATTTACAGGAGAGTTGTGTCTACTTTGTGGACAGACACGCCCCTTTTTTCCAGGTCAGGGTGAAAGGTCGGGACAGGCCTGGTTTGGTTCAGTACCGGCCGATCTCCTACATGAGAGAAACCAGGCCTGGGCAGGAAGTCTGGCTCTGATGCTGATTGGCTACGTTTTCATTAGCTGTGTAATCGGATTACTGCCTCCATCATCAAGATCCAATGTGACTATTTTTTACTTTAACGACTGACAGTCCAAACGACCGTAGGAGGTTTTGGCAAACTATAAAGTGTCTCTGCCAGCTGTGACTCCTCAGAGCTACCTCCTCACTTAAATATCGACTCCACTCCCTTCGTCTGTTCTTCCTCCTCCATCCTCCTCCTGCATCTCTGCTTTCTTCTGCATCCTCCTCTCCATCTCCACTTCCTGCATCTCCCTCAATTTCTACGGCGTACACCTCGGATGTCCCAACCAAAAAAAGGAAAAGGAAAGGTTAGACGTTATGTTATTGTAAATGTACAAAACACATGACAGTTTCCTTAAGTTTGATAAGATTTCTTTTTTCATTCTTTTATTTTCTTCAGTTTTACAGACCTCATGTAAATATTTCATTTGTTATTTTTCAGAATGCCAAAACTTGGACTTCCCGGATTTGAACTGTGCCTGACTGACTATCCATAAGCTTTTGTATTTGATGAATCTTCACTAATTCAGCCACTGAGTCTGTATTTCGCTCCAAATAGGACATTAAATAGGAACATACCACCTGATATGACCTGGTCGTGCTGCCTTCCTGATGTTTACGTTCTTTAAAGTCCTCCTGACATCATGCTCAGAAGGAGTGATTGATGTGGAGGTGCTCCTTCCCATTCAGTAACATCTGCTTCAGTTAGTTTTGCTTGTGAGCCACAATGTCAGCAGTGTTGCTTTGCTGACATGCACTCGATGCTGGCAGTACAAGCATTGTAGTGGTTCTTATGTTTTTGTAAACTAATTGTATAATATATTGAGCCATTCAATAGTACACAAATGTTTATAAGCTCCTTTTTGTATGCAACTTGCATGTCTTTCTTAATTAATTGTTTCATGTATCATGTTTTTCAGGAAAAAGAAGAAGTTAAAGTCAACTGGAAGCCCTGCTCAACATGGTATGTAGTAACAACTTTGTTGGACGGGAACAGACATTCATATTGTTGATAAATAGTTATCACCTCAATTTGAATTCATGTATTTGGACTAAAGTAAATTGGGAGCTTTTAGCTATCAAGCTGCTGTTCTGTGAGGAGCTTGATAGCTGTCCACCTCCAAAGTCCATTATGAGTTTTGGAGGTGGACATGGTCAACACTTTTAAGAGTTGGCATAAGACTTTACTTCTTTATAGAGCTTATAGTTCGGGCTGGTTCAGGTCAGCCCTTAGTTATGCTATCATAGGTCCTCCCGCCTTCCGAGCTCCGGCTTCTGCTCGCTGAGCTCCGGCTCCTGCTCGCTGAACTCCTCTGGCAGCGGCGCTGGCTCCAGCTCGAGCTCGCTGAGCTCCTCAACCGGTGGCGTGGGCCCCTCTGACAACATTGCAGCTACAGACGGTGATGATGGTGATACCGCAGCAGGCGGTGGAGATGATGGCAGTGTAGTTGATGTGGATGGCGAAACAGATGAAGCGGAAGCGGCCCCTCGGACCCTTCAGCAGAGACAGATACGTGACCAGCAGGTATCGAGACCTCTGGCAAAGGTGAAGCTGGTTGAGACAGCAGAGGGCTCACAGCCGGCTCGTGATGCGGGGGCTGGGGCTGTGCGGGGCAGTCAGTCTGTTCCAGCCCAGGTAAACGGTCCTCACTTGGCAGACTGAGCTCCTCTGAACATCCAGCAGAGGAACGAAGGGGCTGGGCAGCAGACCAAGTTACGTGCTGGGCAGCAGACTGAGTTGATGGCTGAACTGCTGACTGTGCTGATGGTGGAGTGAAAGGTGGCAAAGCAACAGCAATCGGTTGAGCAGAGAGAGAAACAGTCAGTAGGATGGCAGCAGCAGACAGTGAGGGTGAGGGTGGTGTGGAGGGCTCAGGCAGAGGGGGTATTAATTGCAGCTGCACAGGGTGCACGGCCGGGCCGGGACGCTGCGGCTTGGGCTGCGCAGTGCCGGCAGTCAGTGTGGGCAAAGGCAGCGAGATACAATCGTTAGCAACACTCTCTATCTCCTCAATCTTTTCTACCCTCTTCTTTCTTTCTTCCCCTTCTATTTCCACCGTCACAGGGAAAGACTTTAACACACTAATGGAGTTTATTTTACTCCCAGCAGCATTCAGAGCTGCTGGAGTGGGTAGTGGAGTGGAGGCTGCTGTAGGTGGGGTAGATGATTGAATCGCAGACCGCTTTGCTATAGACTGGGCGGCTAGGGCTACAGGCTGTGCTTCGGCTACAACATTAGTATAGACACAGTCCGTGGTTCACCGATGAGATGTGTAAAGAAAAATTGTCCATATTACTCACCAAAGCCGGCTAAAGGAAAGTCAGAGAATCCGGCTGCGGTGAGGAGCGCCGGCGGCACGAGCGTCGCTTCTTAAACTATGCCGGGGCCGGCGTGTCATGCTGAAGATCCTCAGGCTGGCAGAGTGGGGGGGCAGCCTGGATCGGAGAGTGGACGTGAAGGGTGTTGAGCAGGAAATCCGCCACAATCGGAAAAAGATTGTCCAACACCCAGGGAAAACAAGTCAATGTTTCCTGCAATCGCTTCTCCAAAATCGCTTCTCCAAAGCGCGACGTAAATCCTCCGCGTGCGCTTCCAGCCACAGGTCACACAGACGATTTACTTTGTCAGTCACCTCCCTCCTGAACCTCTCCGGAAAGTCGACTGGGTCCATCTGGCGGGATTATTCTGTCACGGGCTGCGACGGCAGACCGTGGAGTTGTAGAGAAAGTAGGGCCCAAACACGAGACTCTAGTGAAGGACAGTGGATTTATTTGTAGTGAGTGGACAGAAACAACAACTATATACAATTCCGGCACTGTGACTCCTGTGGCGATTCCCCTATGAATCCCACACAGTGCACGTGTCCATAACAGTGAAAAAGGTGACAACTCCAAAAACCCAATTCCTCTCTGTGATTTTCCCTCGAGACGACGTTCCTGACTCCCGAACCCCGGTGACACAAAAGCACACACAGCTCAGCAATAAGCCTTCACTAGTGAAGCCGTTCACAAACTCACTAATCAACGGAGGTACTTAACTGGTTTGACTTAGTATAATCCTGCACCGACTGGAGCTCCGCCACCCTCTTAAATAAGACGCTCCTCATGAGGCCATCAGCTGCAGCTGGTGAAGGCTAATGAGCGGCAGGTGGGGCAGCCTCCAGTGCGGGAACACGTCCGGGTCGCCGTCCCCTCAGCGACCCCAAAACCTCCAGGAGAACACAGGGAGAAAGGACAAAGGGAGAGAAAACCACCAAAAACATAACATATTGAAAAATATACAAAAAATACATGAGCTCTGGGTCAACAGACCCAGGCCATGACACTCTAATTGTGGCTTAAGTACATAAAACATTCATGAATCTGATCCATCAATAATATCTTCCCAGAACTCAATATCTCATAGCTTTACATATCAGCCAACATTATTGTCTACATGCTCATAAATATAGAAGTGACTTGGCTATTATAACATATTGCAAGTTAAAGTAATACTGCACTGCACGTATAGTAAGTAACATCTTGTATGAGGTGATTAGGGTCAGCAGTACTGTGTATGGGAGCCTAAAGCAAAGTTAACTGCACCAGTACCAGCTTCACAACATATTGTATATTATACGTTTCTACCTTATGTAATATATCATCTGTCATGTTTAGATGCAGTGACAATTGTACATTTGGAGTCGTGGTCACATGTGGTTTTTATATACAGGGTATTTTTTTTATTAATTGTAATTTTTTTCTATTTTTCTATTTTCTATTTTGCACATCATTATTGTGTGCATATTGCATATGTAACATTATTTTTATTGTTAATATTATTATTAGATACCAAAGAGACAATTTGATTAAGGGTTTTCCTGTCAAAATGTCAATAAAAATGCAATTACACGCGTAAACAATAGGATCAAAATACACTTTTAAAAAGTCTGTTGATCAAATGCTGATTTTCAAAACATTCTAGAGGAAAATAGAGATAAAATAATCTGAATACTAACAGTGATCTTGGATGATGATGGAGGCTTGAATGGATTATTCTGTTTCAGTCAATAGGTTCATGTCTATGACAATAATTTGATAAGTTTAACAGGTTGTTTTAGGCCTGGCAATACAGCAAATATTCACAAACTTTTGTTTTTGAAGAATGTTGATCTTTTTTGGGATGAAGCTATCTGGTAACATGACAGCCCTTTACCCTCATCTGTATGTCTATCATGTGGCTGTGGTACTGGGTTTTGGTTTGATGCATATGCAGGTTACAGCTGGGGAATGGCAGTATGTTGTGGATTGATTTGGCATGTTCAACCACTGTTACACCAAACTCTCTCACTTATAACATGATCAAGGCCTCTTACCCAGTGTCATGGATTTTCTGTAGTTTTGGGGACACAGGTCCAAAGTCTGAGGCAGTAAGTCAGATCAAAGAAGGCAATGAGTCTAAAATGGGAGTTTACTCGTGTCATTGTATATATCCAGGAATATGTGCCTGAGGATAGTTGTCATGAAATCAATATTAAATCAAAGTATTCCTTAATTACCACAGCTGGCATGAGTTCTCCAAAGCTGCCTGCTGTCTCAGGATCTGTCTCCAAAAAGAACCAGGGAGCGCTAACATGTTATGTTCTAAACTGATGAAGAAAATGCACATTAAACATTGTATAAACTTACTATGTTAAGTAATGTGAAGAGGATGCCTTTAGCTCCTATTGGGTTGGTTCCTTGATCAGTGCAATACAGAATAATTCATCTGGTTTGATGTAATGTCCTTAAAACACGTCAAAATTAGGCTCTGTAGTCTGTGTGGCCTCCACATGCCTGTATGACCTCACTACAACACCTGGGCATGCTCCTGATGAAGTGGCAGATGGTCTCCTGATGGATCTCCTCCCAGACTCCAGGACTAAAGCATCTGCCCACTCCTGGACAGTCTGTGGTGCAGTTGGTGGATGGAGTGAGACATGATGTCCCAGATGTCCTCAAATGGATTCAGGTCTGGGGAATGGGTGGGCCAGTCCACAGCATCAATGCCTTCGTCTTGTAGGAACAGCTGACACACTCCAGCCACATGAGGTCTAGCATTGACTTGCATTAGGAGGAACCCGGGGCCACCCGCACCAGCATATAGTCTCACAAGGGGTCTGAGGATCTAATTTCAGCACCTAATGGCAGTCAGGCTACCTCTGCCGAGCACATGGAGGGCTGTGCGGTCCCCTAAAGAAATGCCACCCCACACCATTAGTGACCCACTGCCCAACCATTATGCTGGAGGATGTTGCAGGCAGCAGAAGGTTCTCCAATATGTCTCCAGACTCTGTCACAAGTACTTAGTGGGAACTTGCTTTCATCTGTGAAGAGCACAGGTTCACCAGTGTGCTGGCATGCTTCTTAACAAACACACCACTACAGCAAACATCTCAGTTGTACTTGTTGATTTCTTCAACAAAACACTGAACAAAAAAATTCCTTGTGAGTGTGCTGCCTGGTGCTTTTACATTTTGTGATAATTTGAGCAGCCCATAAATTAAATTATGTTATTGTATCTGAACATGTACACTAGTCATTAAATTAGATGGGAACGAATGATTCAGGGTAAACAACTGCACCAAGGGAATTACATTTTTCTTCTCAACATGTAAAATGTCTGTTGTTAAGCAATTTCTAAAACAGACATTATAAAAAACACATTAAACAGATGTGATTAACTTTTTATTTTACCAAACATAACATCAATGATGACACAATCAGTCTTCATCAGAAGTGCTCAAATCACTCCCAGCGGCATCGTCTGGAATGTCCTCCTCCTCCTCCTCCGAATCCATTTCCAGGAGTGGTTGGTGGCTGAGGAATTTCTTGTACACGTCCTTCACTTTGAGCATTTCAGCTTTCAGTTCACTTTGTTTTTTTAAACCAGGCTATGGAGTCCTTTCTGTGCATCCTCCGACATGCCAACAAGGGAGGCTGTAAAAAGAACAAAACTATTAAATATAAGTAAAACAAACAAACAAACAAACAAACAAAAACCTCACCTCATAAACACAAGGAATTAGGATCATGTAATTAAACTTTTTTTTTTTTAAGGGAGAAGGCAGTGTTAGCTAGCAACCCAAATATAGGTAAACAATCCAGTAAGACTTTAGCATCTGCTATTATTTTCAATCAATTCATCACCAAATGTATAAATAAATAAAAGATGTGCTTACAGTCTGAGGAGATTGTCCCCAACACCACAGATCGCATTCGCAACACTGTCCATCCATCAATTGTGCTTTTACAAGGCTTATTTTTCATTGTTTGTTGACACTGTCAGAAAGATCTTAATTCTAAGTTATTTAATGAGGCCATGGTGGGTCCTGTTGTTATACACGAGTGCATTATAATTAGACTCACCTTCAGCCCATTGCTGCACATCGGCCACCCATTGCTGCAGTGTGTCGACATCCACACCCAGCTCATTTCTGCTCGCATTCAGGCTCTCCACTTGTTCTCTAAGGATCCGTATGATCTAAGAATACATTAATAAATGTCATTCATATTGACATTTTTAGAGTACTGGTGTTTTTCCCCCATTACCACACACATTAAAATGGGTGTTGAAAAAATGACCTTTAGATATCTCTGGCTCAAAGTGCGGCCCAGTTGTTCCACTTTCCTTTTGCTCCAGCCCAAAGCCAGGAGGCTCAGCATGTCTGTTCCCTCTAAGCTGCGTACGTGCGCAATTGCGCACTGCTGGCACGGTCTCTGCGCACAGAAAATCTGTGTTGCACATAAAAAAAAATCTAACCTGAATTGAAATTAAAATTAATACTTTAACAATTCTGTTTTGCAGTGTTAGTCAGTGAGTGACTGGCTGCTCCCGTATGGGATTAGAACAATGCCACCTTATCCCATAGTCCAGCCAATGATGAGATTCACATTCGTATATATGCAGCTAATCAACGTCATTGACAGGCTATGACAGCGTCCTTATGTGCCGACACCGGTGTTTTAGCTAGCAAAGCGGCGTTGCTGATGTGGAGTGAAGCCACGTTAATTACAACGTGTACAACCATTGGAGATGTGAGCAGGACAGACGGAACAACTGACGGAAAAAGTGTGGACTTTATACCAGTTTTTAAATTGTGTTGATCGGCCACGTAAAACCAGAGTTGTGATATAAAAAAAATGCAATGTTTGGTTTTCTTCCTTAATACTGTCGTTGTTTATATTTACTGCGGGAAGAAACTGTAAAAACTGCGTTTTATAAGAAAATAGGCTCTCCGCCTGTGAGCAAAAACAAACTCCACCCCCTCTCCCTTTCCTCTTCGTCCAAAAAAGTACCATGTCGACCAATCAAAAAATGATATAGCAACGTGGCATCTAGTTGTTAAGAAATGGGGTGGAGTTTTAGGAGTGACGGCGGTGTCTTGAGATGTGAGAGATTTGAGACGTTTAGCGCAAATCTTGTGTAGTTAGTGTGTAGTGTAGTTTTGTTGTGTGTGTCAGAACAATGAGGCGACCGCTGAATGTTACAGGTGTTACAGCAGTGATACATCTGCTGTTGTCAGGCCTGCAGGTATCAGGCCTGCAGGTATCAGGCTGTTGTTCTCCTTTATCTCATAGTGGACAGAAATTATTTTTTGGAGTGGCACAAATAATTTGTGTGGCATCAACTTTGATGCAGAACAGCTGATTGTTCTGTAAATAGTTTGAAATGTTTATTTAAAAACGCCTTGGCTGCATTTAAAAAAAATAGCTGCAAAAAACTTTGTTGTTTTGCAAACTGAGTTACTTTTTTGAAGAAGTAACTATATAATTAATTGCCCAGCATTGGTCATTATATACTATATTTTGCAGACAGGACTTTCTCCCAGGCCACAGACTCATGCTCATAATACAAGTCAGAGCTTTATAAAAAAAGAAGAAAAAAGTAAGTTGTGTTTTCGAAATTGGAGTTCAAATTATTTTTACTTCCAATAGTGTTAACATACTACACAGGTCAAGATTTATTTTTAAAATTTTCACATTAAAATGTTTTTTTAAAATTGGAGTCAGCACACACATCATGATGACTTTTTACTACGCCTTCCTGGAAAGCATCATGACCTTCTCCATCACCTGCTGGTTCCACTCCCTCAGCCTTCATACAGGAACAGACTGCAGCATCAGCGTGCTCTAAAATCATTGGCCCACCTGTCAGAACTCTGGCACAGGTTTTCATCAACAGGCCCTTAGACAGGCAGCCAAAATCATCAACAACCCCTCTCACATTCTTCACCCCGCATTTCAATGGCTCCCCTCTGGGCGACGCCTCCGCTGCATTTCCTGCAGGACTGAGAGGAGGAGGAGCGCCACCTTTGTCCCCAAAGCCACTCTGCTTTTTAACTCCAGCTGATAAGAACATTGCCCACACCAGAAACATAAACTACACTCTTATACTACCAACACTTTACTCACTTTTAGTCACTTACAGTTATTTATTCACCTTCAGTCACTTTAATTTTAAAACTGTGTAATTTTAAAACTGTATATACTGTGTATTTATTATCTCACTCTTATTGTGCTTATCTTCAACGTCATGCTGCTCTGTTGTATGTTAATTGCCCCTTGGGGATAAATAAAGTCTCTTTGATTCTGATTCTGATCTTCTTTTTATATATTGGTAGTTTGATAGGTTTTGTATTTGTATTCTTTTACATAATATTAAAATGTATAAATATATAGATTTAAATATATTTGTGTATTCATGTCTGGATTGTGTTTGGTTTTCTTTATTTCTGCAGTGGTTGTTGTGTATTACTATTTAGATTGTCTTTTTTTTTCCATTATTGTAATTATGTATAAAGTTTGATTTGAATGAAAGTTACACTCAAATGCTTTCAGTGTTGCTGTGTTGAGTGTTTTGCATGTTTAATGTTTGTATGGAAGACACAGAAAGACATTTGGCTAAAGAAATCTGTGCTAGAGTGACTTTAAATGAATAAATAAACAGAATGTAAATAATGATGTTTAGTATTTGAGATGGAAGCTGTTTCTACAGGATCCTGATGGACACTCAAAGGTTTATAAAATGTTCTCATTAGTTGTTTACAGCAGAATATCAACCGATGTGAACCAAAACGACAAAAGTGTGTGAGACTACAAATTCTAGAATCAGAACTGCTGATTTCATTACTCTGAACTTTTAAAGGCAGGTTTTGTATCTGAGAGCAGGGACACTTGCTGTGTTCAGTGTGACTCGTCTCTGCAGAAGGTCAGGGCTCTGATAGTTACAATTAGTGGGTGACTTACTGGGCAGGTGGATCCTGAGTGTCTTTTGCAGTCAGGGTTCATTATGGTCCTGGTTGCTACTGGAAATAAAGAAACAAAAGGAGGGTGTGTTGTTCAGGAAGTACAGACTGTAACTCAGCAGGTAGAATTACTAACTGGAAGGTTGGAGGTTTGATCCCTGGCTGCTCCAGTCTGCACGCCACGGAATCCTTGGGCAAGATATGGAACCCCGACTTGCTCTCCGATGCATCCATCATAGTGTCATTGTTAGAAAAAGAAGTGCTTGTGTGAATGAAGCACGCTGTATAAAAAGCTGCTCATATAGAAAAGCAGCTTATAAGAACTGGTTCATTTTCCAGATAATTCCACTATTAAGACAACAGACATTTGGGAGGCTTTCTCCTGAGAGTAACACTGAAAGTCTTGCTGCTCCTCCACAAAATGAACTCTTCAGTTTAGCTTTGATTAAAGACACAGCTCAGCTAAACACAACTCAAACTAATCTACACTATTTTTCTTTATTACGCAGCATTTTTATAACTATTTCCAGATGTTTCTAAAGATGAAAACAGAATTAAACTCCAGCCTGATCCGTTTCTGAGGTTCCTGACTCTGAACGTGCCTCAAACGCTTCTCTGATCGTTTCCTTCCGTCGCTTTTACTTTCGCTTTCGTGAATGTTGTGGCGCAGTTGATCGTCTCCATGTTAAGGTAACGTTAGCAGTCTGTATTGTTTTCCTGGCTAACATCAGCTGTGTGCAGCTTAGTTTCAGCATAAATCTGCTTCGTTTTATGTGAGATCAGAGTCTGGGAATGAGACAGAAACAGTTAGTTGATGATCAGCAGCTGAACTCAGAGTCGATGTTACTGTGGATCCACTGACTGATGACTGTAGGCAGCTTCTCCTGCCTCCATCAGTCTGTGGATGTATGGGCTCAAATTGTGGTCATAAATATTTTGTACTTGTAAATCAGGATTTGTACTTAACCAAGAAATACGTGTGAAACTCTGCACTCAAGTTTCAAGTTACTAGTACGTCCCTATTTTTCTTCCTTTCATCTGATTGGCCAATGTCATGTCAATCACAAATTTAACAATCCAATCAGAGAACAGGTGGGTTTGGCTATTGGAGGGGTGCTTTATGAAGCCTCAGGTCCTTGAAGGGAATAAATGCCCCTTTTCATGCCAGCCCAGCGTTTTCCTTCATCACTAGGAAGGAAAACAGTCTGTGGTTGTCCGAGTTTTATGATTTTTGTGTCACAGGATTACGTGCTTAGTTAGCAGTTAGCATTAGCAGCACATGCTGCGACCGATGTGAAAGGACCTTTATGCTGCGAACTGTGACTCACAGTTACACAGTGTGTTTTACACACACACACAAATTCTTTTTACACATACAAATCCTGATTTACAAGTACAAAATATTTATGACCACAATTTGAGCCCATAGGTGGATGTTCATTAACTGCTGACAGTGAGACAGGGGTGTCCTAAGAGTTGCTTTTCGGAAGTCGCTGCCAACATTTCATCTATAAAATGCATTTCTCTGCTGGTTCGCTATAGTCTGCTGTCGTATTTGTATGCAGGTTATTTTCCTTTTTCAGTTTAACTGGTGATATTCATTCGTGTATTGTAGGTGAATGCGCTGATGTTAGTTAATAAATTCTGCAGAGTTAGTAAACTGGCCGTTTTTGCTCAATAATTCCTGTTTCATGTTCAAACCATCAGACAGAAACTCTGCATTTGTTTTTATGTTCTTCAGCCTGTTGTTCTTGAGGTAATCTGTGATGCGTTTAATGACCCTCCACATGCTCTGAGGGTCATATGAAGAGAAACAGAACTTCATCTTTAGAGCATAAGTGGGTTTTTGCCCTCTTTATGCCCGCGGTCAGGCTCTGTTTATTGTAGTATAACACTCATAGGACACGGTGTCCTGCTGCACACACACTGCACACAATGACAGCTGCAGAGTTTGTGTCTGATGTATTAAGTATGAAACACTGTTGGGCTAAAATCTGGTCAGAATGAATCCAGGTGCAGGTGTGTCAGTTTAGGACCACTGGACTAACATCCAAGTGCTCACAATATAAAGTGTATTCTGTAGTAACATCCTGGTGTTGCAGCAACAGTCCCACATGAAAACGTCAACAGTCAAACTCAAAATCTCTTTTTGTGAAAAACGAAATGACTGCAGACCAATTTGAACAAAGTTGGTAAAATGCTTCAGAAATTAGTAAAATATTACAAAGTGTCTTGATGCTCAATCATCCAGGTAAGTAAATCCCCAACAATTTGATTCTGTTCATCTGGATGTTTTCAGCAGCATGGATCAGTGTGAGGACAGAGAGGAGGGAGTCCCTCCCTCTAAAAGCACTCTGTGTGGGGAACATGAGAGCCAGACCAAAGCTCAGAGGTGAGATGACCATCTCTAACTGTCCATGACTCTTCTCCATGTCACAGCTCAGCACTCACATCACTGCTCCATCATTATTCACAGGAACCAGCCTGGACCTCCACCCAGCTCTGTGTCCTGTAAGAGTGACGCGTCTAAAGATTTCATTATTAGTTTTAAAGTCTCTGCTGCAGAGAGGTGAGCTGTTAGTAACATGAACTCTCTGTTTAAATGATTTTGATGTTTCCTGGTTTCTAAAATGCATCTCTGTAGCAGAGCAGTGTCTCCAAGGACACACAGGCTCAGCTGTAACTGTCAGTTTATCTGGTTTTAAGACACATTTGGACTCAATATGCTGTTTTTAACTATTTATTTTAATCAGAGGTGTAAATTTAGACCTCACACATCGGGATCCTAAACTATGATAGAAACAGCTGCTAGCAGTGGGTAGTTTGACTTTGAAACGCTGCTCTAGAAAGCAAACAAAGGTTTGTGCAGCTCCTCTTCAGAAAAGTATTCAGAGAGCAGCTGCTGTATTAGACAAAAGCTCGTCTTGTTAGCCCAGATGTGTGTAACAGCTGGATGAAGGAGAACCATCACAGTCACGTCTCCATCCCGCCTTTATTAATGAATTTCCTGTTGCTTGCAGATGACAGGAACACAAAGTGTTTGTGCCACGTGATGCTGCAGGATTTGTTAACATGTCCATGATGGTAACATCTCCTCGTCTAACTGCAAACACATGAGCGCTCCTAACGGCAGCTATCACAGCCACACAGGCAGACTGTGTCTCACTGTTGCATTCAGGGACATTTGTTTTCCTGTAAAAAGCTGAACTCTAATCTAAGAGGACTGTTACTGACAGGAAACAGCTGCATTATCTGCAGTCTGTGTGGTCACAGCTGCTTCAATCACTTTATCAGAGAATTGATCATTGAATAAAACATGTTTGTGTCTGCAGAGGTCAGAGGTCACAGTCTGCAGGATCCAGCTCTCCGTCGGTGAGGAGTGACTGGTCCAAAGTTTACCCTCCAGACTTCAGTGCTGAACCAACGAGGTCAGAGAACTGTGATGACTCCTTTACATGTTTGTGTTTTCCTGGATAAATATGACCAAAGATTCATTAAAAAGATAAAAATATTAGACTTTGTCCTGTAGCGCTGTGTGGCAGGCAGGATTGGACCCAAACACAACAGGATGAAGTCAAAGAGGCAGCTTTATTTCAGCTGTGAACATGCAAACAGCAGAAATAAGAAAACATAACTTTAGGTTTGCAGTGAATGAAGCCTCAGCTCGACGCTCCACTTTGTCCCTCTTTTCCTTCTCCAAACAGCCACATCAGGAGTCTTTGATGGAGTTTTAAAATATTTCATTACAAATGTCCAAAGATGGGTTCAGGATACCTGAATACACAATTATTAATGCTAAAATAGTTCACAGGGTTTGGACTTTGTTAGGTGACGAGAGAACATCAAAGTGTTTTTATCTTTAAACAGTATTTTTATCACTTCAGTTGCTCTCACAGCCCTGTTTGTTATTTTACCAGAGCTCTTATGTTTCACTCAGTGCTCCCACCAAACACCTTGGAGGACACATTAGTGTGATTTAGATTTCATTGGTGTAAACACCAGTCACACAAGCTAACCCATGGAGGCAGCAGCAGGCTTTGTGTTTGGTAAAGTCTGTTGGCTTAAACTAAGAGAGTTTAGTTTGTTAGCACAAAGAGCTGTCAGCTAAAGCCCCGAATGCACTTTGAAAACAGATGAACTGAGAAAAACACTTTAAATACAGCAAACAGTCAAACTGACAACATCTTTTTCTGCTGATCATCCACAGCAGTACATTTAGCATTCATGCTAGCAGCAGGCTATGACTGTCCACTCAGCACCAACACAGGTAGGAGTGAGCAGTGATGAAGCAGGACTGTGGGCAAGTTTGAGCTACAATCCTATTGGCTTCTCAGTTTCTCCAAAGAAAAGGGGAAAAATTCTTGGTGTTGTGAAGATGTGAGTTGGTCTTGCTGTCGCGGGGCTGGAAGGATGCTGGCAGTGAGAGGCTTTTCATACAGTGTTCAGTAACAGAATGAGAAGAAAGCCACTGCACATGAAACAAGGTGCTCGTAGTGTTTGTTTACTGTGTTTGTGCCACAATGTCAGATCAGTTGTAGATTCACATGCAGACTTGTCCAGTGAAACCAATGCAAGTACTGCAGTACAGAGCAAAGACTAAGAAAGCCAGGAGAGCTCTCCAACTTTCTGAAAGTATCAGGATAATTGAGTGATAAGAAAAAGTGGATCATGCAACAATGTCCCTCAGCACACAAAACAATCAAAGCAGGATGAATATAATGTTTTAGAAAGGCTGATCAAACACTTACAGGGACCTGAAGAGAGAGAAACAACAAAATGTCATGGCTAACAGAGGAACTCAAGCACAGACTGAGTTCTGACAAACAAAAAGGTGACAGTTTATTTACCAAAGGGGTGAACCACAGTGCTCTATATATGTACAGTGAGTTGGGGAGGGGGTCCAGGGCTCCAGGGAAAAAAAGGAAAGGGAGTCCACACTCACTCCTCTTCAGTCACTCTTGTCCTGGTCTCCACTCACACAGCCACACACGGGAGTCACAGGTAAGCGTCTGTAACCAGGTCCGGGGAAATATATACTCAAAGTATACACAAAGTTAACCCAACTGGTGAATTTAGAGAGAGATTTCTCAGCAAAGAGCTAAGATCATGAATACAGGAGGGTCAATGTCCCAGCGACAAACTGCTCCATGCCGCAGCGTTAAATGGTTACCGGTAAGCCCAGGTGAATCAGCAACAGGTGGTGTAATCATCATAACTGTGTGGACCAAGAGCGAGAGGCCATTACAAGCTCCATCCAGGCAGGCAAAACGCTAGCAGGAGAGAGCAAAACATAACAAAACCTGAAAAGCCATCATGAGCCAGCCAGAGAGTTTTATACTAGATGAGAAACCTGCTCATCTTCATCATGTTTGTTTAAATAGAGAAAATCAGAAGTCTCTGTGTGTCAGACCACGGCTCTACACGGACACTTCTAAGCTGCTTCAGAGTGAACTGACCCAGATAATCTGCACACAGCGGCTGTAAAACAGTGAAAGTCATAACTGTCTCTCTCTGATGGAAAGCTTTTATTGTGAAGTCAGGAAGTCTGCAGGAAGTGTTGAGTTTGTATTCATCACTCAGCGTTTAATGAGACAGGCAGACAGGAAGAGCAGCTCATTAGTGTTGATGAAATCAAAGGAACTGTGAGGAACTGCAGTTTGGTCAAATCTGGATGTTTTTCACTGATAGTAAATGTTTTTAGTGATAAAGAAATGTGTTAATGTGTTCACAGAGAGAGGAAGAGGAAGAGGGGTGGTGTTTGTGAGGAGGAGCAGCTGTCCTGCTGTGCTTTGTGTCAGGACTTCCTGAAGGATCCAGTCTCTACCAGCTGTGGACACTGGTTCTGCAGACAGTGCATCTCCACATACTGGGACCAGTCTGCTTCATCAGGAGACTCCTCCTGTCCCCAGTGTGGAGAAAGATCCAGAAGCAGAGCTGGACTACAGACAGCCAGTCAGAGCAGCTGTGTACAAAGTAAGACTGAACATCTGTCTGCTGATGGACTCATTTCTGAAAACTGGACTTCTTGTGTTGTTCAGACATTGAAGAGTTTTCTTTCTCTTTAGTCTCATTGTTTTTCTTTCTTTCAGCAGATGTTGGTCTGCAGGAGGTTTTAGATGAACATAAGATCAGTCTGAGGAGGAGATGTGAACGTGTGACTGAAGGAAGTGATGAAACAGGAAGTAGAACCCTCCTCAACAGGATCTACACTGAGCTCTACATCACAGAGGGACAGAGTGAAGAGGTTCATACCCAACATGAGGTGAGGCAGCTGGAGACAGCTTCCAAGATGGACGGCCTCCATGATGCTCCAATCAGGTGCCAGGACATCTTTAAAGCCTTACCTGACCAACAGAGACCCATCAGAGTGGTTCTGACCAATGGCGTGGCTGGTGTTGGAAAAACCTTCTCAGTGCAGAAGTTCACTCTGGACTGGGCAGAGGGCTTGGAGAACCAACATGTCAGTGTGGTGGTTCTGCTTTCATTCAGGGAGCTGAACCTGATCAGAGATGAGCAGCACAGTCTTCTGGAGCTGCTCCATGTTTTCCATCCAACATTACAGAAGGTCACAGCAGAAAAGCTGGCTGTCTCTCAGCTTTTGTTCATCTTTGACGGCCTGGATGAAAGCAGACTTTCATTGGATTTCACCAACAGGAAGCTGCTGTCTGATGTCACACAGAAGTCATCAGTCAGCCAGCTGCTGACAAACCTCATCCAGGGGAATCTGCTTCCCTCGGCTCTCGTCTGGATAACTTCCCGACCTGCAGCAGCCAATCAGATCCCTCCTACACGTGTTGACAGGCTAACAGAAGTACGAGGCTTCACTGACGCCCAGAAGGAGGAGTACTTCAGGAGGAGATTCAGTGATGAAGAGCTGTCAAGCAGAATCATCTCCCACATGAAGACATCCAGGAGCCTCCACATCATGTGTAGTATCCCAGTATTCTGCTGGATCACTGCTACAGTTCTGGAGCACATGTTGACTACAGAGCAGAGAGGAGAGCTGCCCAAGACTCTGACTGACATGTACTCACACTTCCTGCTGGTTCAGACAAAGAGGAAGAAGAAGAAGTACCATGAGGGACATGAGACGAGTCCACAGGAGCTGACGAAGACTGACAGGGAAGTTCTTCTGAAGTTGGGGAGGCTGGCGTTTGAACATCTGGAGAAAGGAAACATCATGTTCTACCAAGAAGACCTGGAACAGTGTGGTCTGGATGTGACAGAGGCCTCGGTATACTCAGGAGTTTGTACAGAGATCTTCAAAAGAGAGTGTGTGATCTTCCAGAAACCAGTCTACTGCTTTGTTCATCTGAGCATTCAGGAGTTTCTGGCTGCAGTCTACCTGTTCCACTGTCACACCAACAGGAAGACAGAGGTGCTGAAGAACTTCCTGGGAGATTTTTGTTATTATTTAGAGTTCGGTGGTGTTTCTGATTTTGATGGGTTTGGTCGTAGAAATGGAAGAAATTTCATATCTCTGGATGATTTCCTGAACATAGCCATGAGAAAATCCCTCCAGAGTAAAAATGGCCACCTGGACCTGTTTGTTCGCTTCCTTCATGGCCTCTGTCTGGAGTCCAACCAGAGACTCTTAGTAGGTCTGCTGGGTCACACAGATATCAGTCCAGAAACCATCCAGAGAGTCATCAACAACCTGAAGGAGATGAACAGTGATGAAATCTCTCCTGACAGAAGCATCAACATCTTCCACTGTCTGATGGAGATGAACCACCTCTCATTATTCCAGGAGATCCAAGAGTTCCTGAAGTCAGAGAACAGATCAGAGAAGAAACTCTCTGAGATCCAGTGCTCAGCTCTGGCCTTCATGCTGCAGATGTCAGAGGAGGTTCTGGATGAGTTTGACCTGCAGAAGTACAAAACATCAGAGCGGGGACGATGGAGACTGATTCCAGCTGTGAGGAACTGCAGAAAGGCTCGGTGAGTCCAGATGTGATCATTAACATCATTGATCACTGTAGGTTAGTAGTTTAATTTTGACAATAAAATCAGATCGTAACCACAAAGTGTTTGTGTCCGTACGCTGCAACCTTCCACACCATTCCTTTATTGTACAGACTCAGCAGCAGCTCCATGGATCCCAAATCCAAGAGTGGAGAACAGATTTGAAGTGTGTCACATCCATGCAGTCACAGCTGTTTCCACCATGTTTCCACTGATATTAATCCTGTTCAATGACACGTTTCATATCAGTGAATATGTTCTTTAGGACGTCCACTGACATGTTTAAGTGTCCTGCTGGAAATCACTCAAATCATCCATGAAATCCATGAAAAATCCTTTTAGTGTTTCTAACTTCACCCTCTGTCCTCTCTCTCTCTCCATCCTCCTCACTGCTTCTTTCACTGATAATCACACAAACATCGTATTCAGCTACAAAATAACACAATAATATCATCTGATGATCATTATTATAAGAGAAGGATCCATATTTGATATCAGAGTAACACACTGCTTGGTTATGTGCAGTCATCATCAGTGACTTTGGGTCAAACAGAAGCTCTCTGATTGGTTGCTGACCTTGGTCACCTGTCCACTCTCACCTGTTTGTGTTTGCTCTCTCTTTGCTGTCTCCATCCTCTCTCTCCTTTCTCTCCCTCTCTGTCTTTGTACCGTCACTCAGGTCCAATGGAAACAGTGACATTTACAAACCAATCAAAGACAAACTGATCCATGTCAGGTTATAACAATATTCAAAGTGAATACAGGCTGCTGCTGGACACAGACAGGTAACATCATTTTGACTTGCTGTCACCTGGATCTGGACTCATAAACACTGAAGCCCTGAACAGGAATACAAATCATTTTCTGCCAACTAGCGACACACCAGCAGATAATGGCTCAGAAAGCTAAAATGAGCCAATCATTTCTGTGTTTAGTTCCCCTGAAATCAGATCTGATATCAGCAGCTCTGAGTTCATTCATCATTATTGTCCAGTGATGAGATTTCTGCTCCGTTTGGTAACAGTCAGCAGGTTTTTCCTGCGTGTGGACGTGAATAGTCGTACCTGACAGCAGGTAGCAAACAGAGATCATCTTTCCAGCTGGAACTCTTCACTGAGCTGAACTCATTCAAAATGTTCTGGAGTCAGATTCAAAACAGGAAACAGTCCAAATGTATGTCTTCACTCTGACTCTGGATCAGATCTCAGTGACAGACTGTGGACATTATGGAAGCCTAAATGTGACACCATCTTCCTCCTTCATCTGCAGATTAAAGCCAAACAAAGATTCTCATTAAAAGTCTGCAGGTCTGAGAGAGACTCAATCTCTGTGTCATGTCAAACACAGTAAGAGGAGCTGAAGCACAGATGTGAAGCGCAGATTCATCAGATTATGACCTCACTCTGTTTTGTCTTCATATACATTCAGTCTGTGTTTATAATGCAGATTTTCTGCTTTTATAATTACACATTTTATATTTTCTATCATCACAGACTGACTCACTGTGGACTCCCAGAGTCTCACTGTGAAGTTGTGGCCTCAGCTCTAAAGTCCAACCCCTCCCATCTGACGGAGCTGGACATGAGTGGAAATGATTACCTACAGGATTCAGCAGTGAAGCTTCTGTGTGCTGGACTGGAGAGTCCAAACTGTCGACTGGAGACTCTGAGGTGAGTTCACTGACTGCGGCTGTTTTAGTTTTTCTATATTTCAGGTCTTTGATTGATGTTTCAAACTTTCTTTAGTTCCTAAATGTTCAGGATGTGTCTGAAGAAAAATGTGAAGAAGTTGGAGTGCTTTCAGAAATGTTGTCTTTCCAAACGACTGAACAAACGTTTTTCCTTTTGGCTCCAAACAGAAGTGACAGACTTGAGCAGGGTTCATTTAAAGGCTGACAGAAGTGGAGTGGTGTTTGAATGTTTGAAACTCTGTGTGACGTGTGTGACGTCTGAAGTACAGAAATAATTCATTAATTAATTAATTAATTACTATGTTTGTCTTGAAGATGTAATAAGATCAAATGGTGCTTTTTATCATTGTGTTGGTTTGCTTCCTATCTCTTGGATGGAGCCCAGCTGTGTGTGGCCCCTGGGCCTGTGGTCAGAGTGTGTGCTGGATAATCCGGCCCAGGATGAGGCTAAACTGATGTTCTTTCAGTGTTGCACTTTGTAGACGCTCCCTGAGCACTGGTCTCACAGCCAGCTGCCCATAGAGACCAGTGTTGTTAGTCCAGGTCAGAAGATGACTTGTTGGAATGAAAATGAGCTTGTAGTTTGTCTGCTTTAATAATGTGACTGGAAAAAGGTGTTGGAGTTCAAATAAGTCCATTTCTTTCATACTTCACCTTTAAAAGTAAATCTTGTGGTTCCTGGAAGGAAAACACGACTTTTTCAAGTCTTTGTCCTGTTTTTATGATAAATGTATGACTTTAATGTGAAACATTCAGAGTTTTTTCTCTTGTTGTGTTTGTTTGAAGCTGCTTCCTATTGGCTTCAGCTGTTTGGAGTTTACATTTTCTAAACTTCTACATTCTGAACCTTCTTTAGCTCTGAACAGATGATGAAACACTGAATGATTTAAAGCTCACACTTTGTCTAATAAACTTACATCTTTCATTCTTTATAAAGATTGGGGAGCTGTGGTTTGTCAAAGATCAGCTGTGATTATCTGGCAGCAGCACTGAAGTCCAACCCCTCCCATCTGACAGAACTGGACATAAGTTTGAACAACCTGCAGGATTCAGGAATGAAGCATCTGTGTGCTGGACTGGAGAGTCCAAACTGTCGACTGGAGACTCTGAGGTGAGTTCACTGTCTGAGGCTGTTGTTTTTCTATATTTCATGTGTTTGATTGATGTTTGAAACTTTCTTTAGTTCTAAATGTTCAGGATGTTTCTGAAGACAAATATGAAGAAGTTTGAGTGCTTTCAGAATATTGTCTTTCCAAACGACTGAACAAAAGTTTTTCCTTTTGGCTCCAAATAGAAGTGACAGAGTTGAGCAGGGTTCATTTAACGGCTGACAGAAGTGGTGTGGTGACGGGGAGATGTTTGACAGGACAGTGTTTCAGCCTCCACAGGTTCATGTTGTGCTCCATCAGTTAGTGACGTTGAAGTCTGTGCTGATGAGGCTGTAGAGTGTGTGAGGGATGTGAATGAGGATGATGAAGATCTGATGATAGCAGATAAAAACAGGCTGCAGAGACTTTGAGCCATACAGGGCACACAGTGTGTGTACAGAACAGCTGAAATCATTATGGAGGCCTCACTGGAATATGGAAGCATCACAGTACAGCTTCAGTGAAGCATTAAAGTCTCTGATATGAGATGAGAAATGAAGCAGCCAGAGCTTTTTCATGAGTGGAAATCCACTGTGACTGTGAGCTGCTGCTACAGCCTCCAGATTAGCCAGCAGCTCATCCTGCTCAACATTTTCTCACCAACTTTAATGGAAGTGTGATGTTTTCAGCTGGAGTGATGGTCAGGGTGGCCTCCCTCTCCTCTTCTTCTCCTCTTCCTCTTTCATTTGTAAAGCCACTTCTGCTGCTTTCATTCATTTGGAAGTCCTGTAGCTGAGTGTGGGAGAGACTAACAGCCTCGGCAGCAGAGGGGAGAAAGGCTGTAACACTACCACTTTACTCTGTTCTACCTGTCACATCATTTTATCAGGAAACAAATATGCTCATGTTTTTACTGTGTTTGTCTTGAAGATGTAAGAAAATCACATGGTGCTTTTTATTATTGTGTTGGTTAGTTTCCTGTCTCTTGGATGGAGCCCAGCTGTGCGTGGCCCCTGGGCCTGTGGTCAGAGTGTGTGCTGGATAATCTGTCCCAGGATGAGGCCAAACTGACATGGGATGAAATGTCTGTCACATAATTGAGCTTAGTGTAGTTTCATTTCTGCACAATTTAAAAACAACCAAAACTTGTTTCTGTCTTTTCTATGTTATACTGTAGACTTTCTTTGATACTGTGTCCAAAAGGAGCAGCTTTTACTTTGAAGGGGAGGTGGCTCTGTTTCCTCTTCAGGTTGGATGATGGAAACTAATTAGTGTGTGATATTCTTTCAGTGTTACACTTTATAGATGCTCCCTGAGCACTGGTCTCACAGCCAGCTGCACATAGAGACCAGTGTTGTTAGTCCAGGTCAGAAGATGACTTGTTGGAATTAAAATGAGCTTGTAGTTTGTCTGCTTTAATAATGTGACTGGAAAAAGGTGTTGGACTTCAAATATGTCCATTTCTTTCACACTTCACCTTTAAAAGTGAAGCCATGTGGTTCCTGGAAGGAAAAACACGACTTTTTCAAGTCTTTTTCCTGATTTTATGAGAAATGTACAACATTAATGTGAAGCACTCAGAGTTTTTTCTCTTGTTGTCTTTGTTTGAAGCTGCTTCCTGTTGGCTTCAGCTGTTTGGAGTCTCCATTTTCTAAACTTCTACATTCTGAACCTTCTTCAGCTCTGAACAGATGATGAAACACTGAATGATTTAAAGCTCACACTTTGTCTAATAAACTTACATCTTTCATTCTTTATACAGATTGGGGAGCTGTGGTTTGTCAAAGATCAGCTGTGATTATCTGGCAGCAGCGCTGAAATCCAACCCCTCCCATCTGAGAGAGCTGCACCTGAGTACTGACTACTGGTCTTCGACCAAGAACAACCTGCAGGATTCAGGAGTGAAGCATCTGTGTGGTTTTCTGGAGAGTCCAGGATGTGGACTTGAAACTCTGAGGTCAGTCAGCATGTTTTAGTTGTGCTGAGATGAATATGATGTGAAAGTTGTGCTGACACTAAACTGCAGACATCAGGCTGATATTATACTGATCCACACTAAGGATCTTCATGGTAAAGTCTGTTTTCTTCTTCTCTGGTTTAGTCCATTGACTGCAGCAGAACAATGTTCACATTTCAAACAATGATACTCAACGTAGGGCCCGCGGCCCACACGCAGCCTGCCCACCTTTCCTGATTCAGAGAGAGGGGACCCTGATTAACTGTGTAGTGTTCTTCCTCACAGTTCTAAGTATCAGACACAACAATGAATAATCAACAGCTGACTGTCTCTAGCAGGTCAAAGGTCACGGCACACAGCAGACAGTGGGAAATATTATAATTCTGATCATTTATCAGCACATATCCATATGTATAAAAACAAAGCTGACACTGTGAGACTTGATCAGAGGTGTGATCATCACAGCAAAGGCCTTTGTGTCAAAGTCACTGAGGATCAAACAGAAACACATTTAGCAGATTTTCCTGTTCTGGCTTTTTATAGCAGATAACCTTCAAAATATTCTGCAGTCGATCAAAAACTGAAGCAAACCATGAATCAACATGTGAACATGACCTGATGCTGCTGAAGTGAAGCAAAGTTACAGAGGTTTGATTACAGACACAGCTGAGAGTCTGTAATCTGTCATCATTTTAAAAGGTTTAAATTTCTTCAGTATTGAACAGCAGAAATGAGGCTTTGTTTTCGGAGGCCGACAGCAGTGAACACAACAGCAGACTGGTGCGTAATAAGCAGTGAATAATGCAGAAAACAAATTTTTGAAGGTAAACTATTCTTGAAGTACACTGAGAGAGAGAGAGAGCTGTGCAGGAAGTAAACGTCAAAGTCAGAGAGAATTCATGACGATGTTCATCAAACGTAAAGCGTTGTTTGGATATTCTTTTCCTGCTGGTTCAGTCAGTTTTGGTTGGGAGCGTCTACAAAGTGCAACACTGAAAGAACATCATCCATAAATGTTAAGTAATAACTGGATTTTCATACAGCGAGACTCAAATACCTTTAAACATCAGCTTATCCTACTGATCCAAGTCCAACACTGAGTTTGTAAAAACATTTTTGTCAATCATTTTGTTTGGTTTCTGAGGAAAATGTTTCAATAACTTGCTGCTAATACACAACATTTCCTCACAACCCTCTTTTGTCTGACCATTTGAATCCCATTTGAATTTGCAATAAAGGATCCACTACGGTGGCCCCTAGAGACAAAACACATGCAAACTCTAAAACACGTACAAAATCCAAAACACATGCAAACTCTAAAACACTTACAAAATACAAAACAAATGCAAAATCCAAAACACGTGTAAACTCCAAAACACGTACAAACTCCAAAACACGTACAAAATTCAAAACATGTACAAAATCCAAAACACATGCAAATTCCAAAACACATACAAAATCCAAAGCACATGCATGTCAGGGTTCCTGGGTCGGTGACCCAGTGCTTTCCATTTTGTTCATGTTCAGTTTATTTTGCCACTGCCTGTTTCACTTCCTGTTTGTTCCTGTGTCACCTCGTCTTGTGCCATTAGCCAGATTATGTTCAGCTGTGTACTCACCGGTCTCTCATTATCATCCTCATCAGTCTGTGTATTTAAGTCTTCTGTTTCCATTCGTTCTTTGTCGTGTCATTGATGTTCGTGTGATGTTGTCCTCCCCGTGTTCTCTCAGTCAGTCAGCCATTCAGTGTTCCAGCCAGTCAGTGTCCGTTCACCCTCTGTTCCTCCACTCCTTACAAGAAACCTCCACCAGTCTTCACCTACCTGTGAGTCCTGCGTTTGGGTTCCTTCTTCCTCGCCTCCACACAACACCTGACAGAATGACACGACCCGTGCCACGAAGACACGATTGGGACCCAGCGGACTCGGACCTCTACGAGCGGCAGGTGGCAGCGCTTTCCCGTTGGGCAGAGGTGGTCAGGGGAAAACAGCGGCTCTTCTCGGAGAGAGAGCACGTCTTCGAGGGGACTCGCCTGGCTCTGGGCGGGCCTCGAAGACGCCGCGTTCCCCCACCTGCTGCCTCACCTGCCCCGGAGCATTTGCCGCGGAGAGCGGACGTTTCATGCCGCGTTTCGGCCGCTCCCTCTCCCGCCGCTCCGCTCCTCGTTCACACACCCGCCGCCTCGTTCGCCGGACCTCCACCTTCGCCAAGGCACCGCGGCTACGCCTCCCACCTCGGCTCCATGGAGGCTACCGCGCCAGAGGCTCAGCTGTTTACCCCAGCCGCTTCCTCTTCCCGGAGAAAGCGGCGCACACGCCGCCATAACACGGACTATTTTCAACAACTCCCGGTGGTGGGTTCCGGTAACTGTTTTCCACCCTCCTCATTTGACACTTCACCCAGATTAACTAAGGGACTCATCACCAATTCATGGGGAGTTTCCCTCCTGGATGATGTAGACTGGGAGGATTATTTCTGCTGTGCTCCCGCAAAGACTGTAAATCGTGGTGGCAGAAGGAATGGACTAATCCCGGATAAACCTGCCAGTAGCACACACCCGGTCACCATTTCCACACCCGTCACTCAGCCATTCCCCACCAGCACGGCAGCCCAGATCTGGCCTTCCTCTTCAGCCATTTCACCTCCTCAGATGTCTAGGGCCTGGCCTACACCCACACCGGTGCCAGCTCCCAGGAGGAAGGCAGCTGCGACGCAGTCTACCTCCACATCCGCTCTTGTTTCCCGGGTGGGGGTGACTGGTGCCCAGCCACCTCCCGTGCCTGTCCCAGCGCCCAGGCTGAGGGCAGCCTCAACCCAGCCTGACCTCCCTGGAGGCTTGGAAGAGCTAACCGGTTCACCTACTGCTTCACCTCTTCATCCACCTCCTGATCCAACCTTTCACGCCCTCGCACTGTCACTGGTTAGGCTAGCTGAGGTGTCCCCTGCTCAGGCACCAGCCTTATTAGCCCAGGCTGCAATCTTATCCCCCTCGGTAACTCTGTCATTAGCTCAGCCATCAGCATCGCCAACCTCTGTTCATCCCTTAGCTTCCCCACTCCAGTCAGTTCCCTCACCTGCTGTTCAGCTTCCACTCCAGTCAGTTCCCTCACCTGCTGTTCAGCTTCCACTCCAGTCAGTTCCCTCACCTGCTGTTCAGCGTTCACTCCAGTCAGTTCACTCACCTGCTCTTCAGCCTTCACTCCAGTCTCCTCCTGTCCTCCAGTCCCCTGTAGTCCAGTCTCCTCCTGTCCTCCAGTCCCCTGTAGTCCAGTCTCCTCCTGTCCTCCAGTCCCCTGTAGTCCAGTCGCCTCCCGTCCAGTCAGTCCAGTCGCCTCCCGTCCAGTCAGTCCAGTCGCCTCCCGTCCAGTCAGTCCAGTCCCCGGACCTGCAGCCACAGCACCCAGAGCCAGCTGTGAGCCCTCCTGCTTGCCAGCCAGGGGCTTCCGCGCCCGCTGGCCCGAAAGCTGTGGCTCCGTCACCCCCGGCTCCCGTGCCGTCGCCTGGGCGAGCCTCGGACTCAGCTTCGGCTTCGGCTTCTGCTTCGCCTGGTCCAGCCTCGGACTCAGCTTCGGCGTCTGCTTCGCCTGGTCCAGACTCGGACTCAGCTTCGGCGTCTGCTTCGCCTGGTCCAGACTCGGACTCAGCTTCGGCGTCTGCTTCGCCTGGTCCAGACTCAGCCGCAGCTTCGGCGTCTGCTTCGCCTGGTCCAGGCTCGGCCGCAGCTTCGGCGTCTGCTTCGCCTGGTCCAGACTCAGACTCAGCCTCAGCTTCGGCGTCTGCTTCGCCTGGTCCAGACTCAGCCGCAGCCGCAGCTTCGGCGTCTGCTTCGCCTGGTCCAGACTCAGACTCAGCCGCAGCTTCGGCGTCTGCTTCGCCTGGTCCAGACTCAGACTCAGCCTCAGCTTCGGCGTCTGCTTCGCCTGGTCCAGACTCAGACTCAGCCTCAGCTTCGGCGTCTGCTTCGCCTGGTCCAGACTCAGCCTCAGCTTCGGCGTCTGCTTCGCCTGGTCCAGACTCAGCTTCGGCGTTTGCTTCGCCTGGTCCAGACTCAGCTTCGGCGTCTGCTTCGCCTGGTCCAGACTCAGCTTTGGCGTCTGCTTCGCCTGGTCCAGCCTCAGCTTTGGCTTCAGCTTCGCCTGGGCCAGCCTCAGCTTCGGCTTCAGCTTCGCCTGGGCCAGCCTCGGCCTCGGCGTCAGCCTCTGCTTCGCCTGGTCCTGCGGCTGCCGCACCGTCGCCCCAGCCACGCTCTGGACGTCATCGCCGGCGCGGCCGCCCACCGGACCTGCTCAGCGGCCGCCGCCGCCTTCCTCGCGGCCGCCCACCGGACCAGCTCAGCGGCCGCCGCCGCCGCCTTCCTCGCGGCCGCCGCCGTCTTCCTCGCGGCCGCCCACCGGACCGGCTCAGCGGCTGCTGCCATCTTCCACGCGGCCGCCCACCTGAACTGTCTCGTCTCGGCCGCCGGCCACGCGGCCGCCCACCTGAACTGTCTCGTTTCGGCCGCCGGCCACGTGGCGGCCCACCTGAACTGTTTGTCTCTCTGTGGACTCTGTCCCTATGTCCTGTGCCCCCTCCGCCCGCCCTGTTCTGGTCTTTTTCTCTTTTGGCCGTCTGGTGCCGTCCTTTGAAGGGGGGGGTACTGTCAGGGTTCCTGGGTCGGTGACCCAGTGCTTTCCGTTTTGTTCATGTTCAGTTTATTTTGCCACTGCCTGTTTCACTTCCTGTTTGTTCCTGTGTCACCTCGTCTCGTGCCATTAGCCAGATTATGTTCAGCTGTGTACTCACCGGTCTCTCATTATCATCCTCATCAGTCTGTGTATTTAAGTCTTCTGTTTCTACTCGTTGTTTGTCGTGTCATTGATGTTCGTGTGATGTTGTCCTCCCCGTGTTCTCTCAGTCAGTCAGCCATTCAGTGTTCCAGCCGGTCAGTGTCCGTTCACCCTCTGTTCCTCCACTCCTTATAATAAACCTCCACCAGTCTTCACCTACCTGTGAGTCCTGCGTTTGGGTTCCTTCTTCCTCGCCTCCACACAACGCCTGACAATGCAAACTCCAAAACACATGCAAAATCCAAAACACGTACAAAATCCAAAGCACATGCAAACTCCAAAACACATGCAAACTCCAAAACACATGCAAACTCCAAATCACAACAGAAGTGCTCCAGGACGCTAGGGGCAGTGTTGAGCTCGATTGGCAAAATAAACAGCAAGTTTGTTGCAAATACATGGGCTTTATGGGAGGGTCTAGTCTCCGTCGCGCTTCCCAGGTTGCCTAGCAACCACGATACTAACCGCTAGAAACGTGTCATACAACTTTGTTTGACAGAAATGAAGGAGAACATATTTTGTTCATTTGTTTGTTTGTTTGTTTGTTTCTAGAAGAGCTTTGTGTGATTTGATAAGTATCTGAGGCTGAGACCACAGGACAGTAAAACATGATTTTTGGGCTTCATTTCTGTACTGAACAGTCATTTAAGATTAGCTAGTAAATAACAATTAGCTAATGTTGTTCATGAGACTAAAGTCATATCACTTTGGTAATGTAAATATAATATGGCCAATATTATAGTTATTATATTAATCATTATTAGCTATTACAGCAGTGAACATGAACTCTGTGTCAAATACTGAGCTTCAGTACAGATTCAAGTTGCAGTTCTTTACATGTCTTATCACCTTAAATCTTCACTCAAAGACAAGTATATAGGAATGACTGCCAAATTTATTTGCCACTGAAGCAGAAGGATGGCATATGAATAAAACCTCTCTTGACATGCCTAGATGACATTAAAGCTTGGTTGGCTCTAAACTTTTTAAATTGGAATGAAAAGAAAACAGATTTGTTGGTGTTTGGACCCAGTGGCCCCTGTGAGTCCTCTTCTTTTGATTTGGAACCCCTGGAATTTTATTTTAAACGTGTTGTTACTGCCCTTGGTTTTAAGTTGGACCAGTCCAGTTTTTATCCTTTAAGGCGACTGGCAAGAGTGAAATCTTTTCTTTCTAGGCATCACTTTGAAACCGTGATCCATGCTTTTATTTCTTCCCCTGTGGACTACTGTAACGCACTTTATGTGGGGGTCAGTCAGTTGTTACTCTGATGTCTGCAGCTGGTTCAAAATGTATATTTTGTATATTGAGAGCAGCTTGTATATTTTGTATAAGACAAATGTTGTTCCTTCAGTATGTTGGCATTACTAAATTTGGCTCATTGCTTACGTATATTCATAAAAAGAAAATGTACAAGCTGTGATAACTGTTTCTAATAAAAATGAAGAGTAGGCTGATATATTGAATATTCCTTTATTGGGTGAGAAAATCAGACCATGTCATAACTGCTTTAAGTCATGCAGAATAGATATCAGAGCCTTAAACAGGCTGATTTCTTGTAAATGGGTCAAACTGGGCAGAAAGTATACAAACACATAACATCCTTATAGAATATGATGTAACACTATAGATCCACTTACCTCAGAATATATAAAGCATATAAACAATTACAGCAATATGATGCAAAAAACACAGCAGTGCTACTAATCCAAAATACTCAAAGCTTTATAGAACTGAAACAAACATTTATTTTTAGCTCCATTCTGTTGCTGCCATTACATTATTTTTCTGAACATTAAACTTTTTGCTGCCTTTCATAGTGTGTAACCTGAAGGCCCTGAGTACTTTCTCCCACACTGAAAACACTGGAATGATCAAATTATTTGAACATTACCTAATAAGACTGATTCAGGACAGACAATTAGTTATCTTAAACTTTTCTAGCAGTCCTTCACAAACAGGGAACATTCTGTCTATTCTCTCCATCTGTCAGCTGCTGCTGGCTCTTCCTCCTCCTCTTCCTCGCACACTGCTGAGTTTATCCTGGTGGATCATCAGGGGTGCAAAGCCTCACAGATGATGTGCAGCAGTGGGTCCCTCATGCTGTCCTCACTCTGGACACTTGCAGTTGTCACACATGGAAATCAAATGTGTGATAAGCTGCAGGATTCAAACACAAGTGTAACTTATAAATACATGTTCATACTTTTATTACACAATCAGAGAGAAAGAAAAAGAGAGAGAGTGCAGGACAGACAGACAGGTGACAGTCTCAGGTGTATACACTGCTACAAAACAGCACAAGAGAAGGAGGATTTAGTGTTTGTGTTATTACGAGTGCTAAACAAGAAGAGTTCCCAGATGGTACAGTGGACACATGTGTGACTCCTGTGATTAAAGCATCTTTCTTTCAGCTTAACGAGTGAACCGTCAGCTCGTTCAAACACATGTTAAAGTCCGTTTGGCTCGACACCACCGAACAGAGGCAGCAATATTGAACGACACATATTTTGAAGTAAATGCTTTAAAACCAAGTTAGTACAAACATCGCTAATGTCACATAACTTTCCTGACATGTGGCCAACAGTAATGTTTTAATGTTCTTCATTATAAAAACATTCGTGCATAAATAAGTGACATAATATTCAGTACTTACTTCTGAAAGTTTACTCTTCGTCCGCTCCGCTTCCGCCATTTTTTTTCGGCAAAATTATCCATACCACCGCTGCGCTATGAAGTCTGGGATATGTTGGGCCATGAAGGCTACACCGACCCATCCTTAAAATTCAGGGAAATTAAGGATGCATTTGAGGGTCGTATTACGAGCAGCCTTTGAATTGGGACAGCATTTGTCGTGTTGCTGTGATGTTGGCCTTAAAATGCGGCCTTTAAGGCTGCAGACCCCAAATCCGGTCATTGGTACTTCCTGGCTTGTGTAGTTACTAGGTAACAAAAGCTCAACACTGCCCCTAGCGTCCTGGAGCACTTCTGTTGTGTTTTGGAATTTGCATGTGTTTTGGGGTTTGCATGCTTTTTGGATTTAGCCATTGTTTTGGATTTTGCATGTGTTTTGGATTTTGCACGTGTTTTGGAGTTTGCACGTGTTTTGGATTTTGCACGTGTTTTGGAGTTTGCATGTGTTTTGGATTTTGTATGTGCTTTGTCTCAAGGGGCCACCATAATCCACAGAGTTTGGTGACAATAATGACAGTAGGATGTTTGTGTGAAAGTGTTGGAAGAAAATTAGTGTGTGATGTTCTTTCAGTGTTGCACTTTGTAGACACTCCGTGAGCACTGGTCTCACAGCCAGCTGCACATAGATACCAGTGTTGTTAGTCTAAGTCAGAAGATGACTTGTTGGAATGAAAATGAGCTTGTAGTTTGTCTGCTTTAATAATGTGACTGGAAAAAGGTGTAGGACTTCAAATATGTCCATTTCTTTCACACTTCACCTTTAAAAGTGAAGCCTTGTGGTTCCTGGAAGGAAAAACACGACTTTTTCAAGTCTTTTTCCTGATTTTATGATAAATGTATGACTTTAATGTGAAACATTCATAGTTTTTTCTCTTGTTGTGTTTGTTTGAAGCTGCTTCCTGTTGGCTTCAGCTGTTTGGAGTTTCCATTTTCTAAACTTCTACATTCTGAACCTTCTTCAGCTCTGAACAGATGATGAAACACTGAATGATTTCAAGCTCACACTTTGTCTAATAAACTTACATCTTTCATTCTTTATACAGATTGAGTTTCTGTGGTATGTCAGAGATCAGCTGTGATTATCTGACATCAGCACTAAAGTCCAACCCCTCCCATCTCAGAGAGCTGGACCTGAGTAACAACGACAACCTGCAGGATTCAGGAGTGAAGCATCTGTGTGGTTTGCTGAAGAGTCCAGGATGTGGACTTGAAACTCTGAGGTCAGTCAGCATGTTTTAGTTGTGCTGAGATGAATATGATGTGAAAGTTGTGCTGACACTAAACTGCAGTCATCAGGCTGATATTATACTGATCCACAATGAGGATCTTCATGGTAAAGTCTGTTTTCTTCTTCTCTGGTTTAGTCCATTGACTGCAGCAGAACAATGTTCACATTTCAAACAATGATACTCAACGTAGGGCCCGCGGCCCACACGCGGCCTGCCCACCTTTCCTGATTCAGAGAGAGGGGAATCTGATTAACTGTGTAGTGTTCTTCCTCACAGTTCCAAGTATCTGACACAACAATGAATAATCCACAGCTGACTGTCTTTAGCAGGTCAAAGGTCACGGCACACAGCAGACAGTGGGAAATATTATAATTCTGATCATTTATCAGCACATGTCCATATGTATCAAAACAAAGCTGACACTGTGAGACTTGATCAGAGGTGTGATCATCACAGCAGAGGCCTTTGTGTCAAAGTCACTGAGGGTCAAACAGAAAAACATGAAGCAGATTTTCCTCTTCTGGCTTTTTATAGCAGATATCCTTCTAAATATTATGCAGTCGATCAAAAACTGAAGAAAACCATGAATCAACATGTGAACGTGACCTGATGCTGCTGAAGTGAAGCAAAGTTACAGAGGTTTGATTACAGACACAGCTGAGAGTTTGTAATCTGTCATCATTTTAAAAGGTTTAAATTTCTTCAGTATTGAACAGCAGAAATGAGGCTTTGTTTTTGGAGGCCGACAGCAGTGAACACAACAGCAGACTGGTGCGTAATAAGCAGTGAATAATGCAGAAAACAGATTTTTGAAGGTAAACTGTTTTTGAAGTACACTGAGAGAGAGAGAGAGCTGTGCAGGAAGTAAACGTCAAAGTCAGAGCGAATTCATGACGATGTTCATCAAACGTAAAGCGTAGTTTGGATCTTGTTTTGCTGCTGGTTCAGTCAGTTTTGGTTGGAGACAGATGAAACCTGCAGCTTCAGGATCTGTGAGCTGTTCACTTTCAGCCCCGACGGCGTGTCCGTGTACGTGCCGTCGAGTGAACGATCCACGCTCTGTGTTTCCATCTTTGTGTGTTTAGCTGCTCTCATTTACTGTTTTATCTGTTTGATTTTTGTTGAAATACTTTTGGGAGCTTTAACCTGAGATTCTGGAAAAATACATTTATATTAAAAATGATTCAGAATTGAATGAATCAACATCGCTTTATTCAAATTAAGACGATTTAAATAGGACAATCCATTTTTTTTTGCACCCGCCTCTAATGCTGGGTAATGTCAGCTGGTCCATGTGCAGCTGGCTGTGAGGCTCAGGGAGCGTCTACAAAGTGCAACACTGAACGAACATCATCCATAAATATTGAGTAATAACTGGACTCTCATACAGCGAGACTCAAATGCCATTAAACAGCAGGTTATCCTGCTGATCCAAGTCCAACACTGAGTTTGTAAAAACATGCTTGTCAATTCTCAGGGCCCGAGCACTGAGAGTGCAAAGGCCCTATTGTATCTGCTCCGTTTCTTATTATTATTATTAGGGCCCGAGCACTAAAAGTGCGAAGGCCCTATTGTATCTGCTTCATTTATTAGGGCCCGAGCACTGAGAGTGCGAAGGCCCTATTGTATCTGCTCCGTTTATTTATTTATTTATTTTTATTAGGGCCCGAGCACTGAGAGTGCGAAGGCCCTATTGTATCTGCTCCGTTTCTTCTTCTTCTTCTTCTTCTTCTTATCATTATTATTATTATTATTAGGGCCCGAGCACTGAGAGTGCGAAGGCCCTATTGTATCTGCTCCGTTTATTATTATTATTATTAGGGCCCGAGCACTAAAAGTACGAAGGCCCTATTGTATCTGCTCTGTTTATTAGGGCCCGAGCACTGAGAGTGCGAAGGCCCTATTGTATCTGCTCCGTTTCTTCTTCTTCTTCTTCTTCTTATTATTATTATTATTATTATTATTATTATTATTATTATTATTATTATTATTATGGCCCAAGCACTAAAAGTGCGAAGGCCCTATTGTATCTGCTATGTTTATTATTAGGGCCCGAGCACTGAGAGTGCGAAGGCCCTATTGTATCTGCTCTGTTTTTTGTTATTATTATTATTATTATTATTATTATTATTATTATTATTATTATTATTATTATTAGGGCCCGAGCACTAAAAGTGCGTAGGCCCTATTGTATCTTCTCCGTTTATTAGGGCCCGAGCACTGACAGTGCGAAGGCCCTATTGTATCTGCTCCGTTTATTATTAGGGCCCGAGCACTGAGAGTGCGAAGGCCCTATTGTATCTGCTCCGTTTTTTATTAGGGCCCGAGCACTGAGAGTGCGAAGGCCCTATTGTATCTGCTCTGTTTATTATTAGGGCCCGAGCACTGACAGTGCGAAGGCCCTATTGTATCTTCTCTGTTTATTATTATTATTATTATTATTATTTTTCACAGACATGAATTGCCTTTTTGAGGGCTTTAACATGCTCAAAAACTCATGAAATTTTGCACACATGCCAGGTCTGGTGAAAAATTTTGTATTTTAATGGTTTTACATATGAGCACTGGGAAATGGCTCTAGAGCGCCACCTATGCCTTGTGAAATGCAGCCCTATGACCACATCGTTTGAGCGACATATATGAAATCTGGCACACATATGTATCATGGTAAGACAAACAAAAAGGTCTGTGGGCCCATTGACGCAAACCCAACAGGAAGTCCGCAATTTAGACGTGAAGGTGACATTTTGGCTATAATTTTTCCATTTCCATGCCTCGAACTTTTTCGAACTCCTCCTTGGGATTTGGTCGTGTAACCTTCATCTTTGGTCAGTGTCAACTACACACCTGGGCCATGTTAAATTGTGGAGCTTTTGAGTTTTCGTGATACGGTGAGGCCGTGGCGCCACGGCGAATTTCGATGACTCGCCATGAAAATCTTATTGCCTCTCATTCTGTCATACATTCTGTCATCGGGACTAAAGAGCACACATATGATAAGGCTCCAGCCCTGAAAAAATTTCAATGGCCATATTTGACATCAAGGACAGCGCCACCTAGTGGGAACAGGAAATGTCATGTTTTACACTTTGGGGTACAGTATTGTGATGGGTGACATCTGCAGCCTCAAATTTCTCCAGGAAAGCCTTAAGGAGTTGGTCTTGGGTTACAGTGAAAATTGTGAGTTTTCGCGAAAGGGTGTAACCCCAGCAGCATGGCGAACATTGATATCTCGCCATGAAGAAACAAATTAGTGTAACTCTATGAAATCCAATCTGGTCAGTACCAGACTTTACAGGCATGATGTCAGACCCGCCCTGAACAGATTGATGTGCCCATTGTCAGGAATACCCAGAGCGCCACCTAGTGGGAACAGGAAATGTCATGTCTTACACTTTGTTGTACCGATTTTCACAGCTTCATCCTGGACACCTCAAAAGCGGTGAATATCACCATCAATCCCTCATGATGCTTCAGTGAGAAAATTGTGACTTTAAACTGAACGGCGCTCCCTAGTGGCAACGCGGTTCACCATGAAAAATGAAGTGTTTTTTGAGGGGCTTGGAAAGTTTATAGAGGCTTGAAATTTGGCCCACACCTCCAATGTGATGAAGGCTTTTTTGTTATGTGATCATTTTCATTGAGTAGCGCGAAATGGCTCAACAGCGCCCCCAACAAAATTTCAAAACAACAGCCCCTGCTCTGTGTTTCATGTATGAGTCTGAAACCTGGTAAGCTTATGGAAGATATTAAGATGTACAAAAAAGTCTCTTGGAGCAATATCCCAAATCCAACAGGAAGTCAGCCATTTTAAAATTAATGTGTAATTTTGGCGACATTTTCCTGTCCTTTCAGGCCTTATACTTTGACGAACTCCTCCAAGGGATTTCATCAGATTGACCCGATCTCCAGTGTGTGGAATCTAAAGACCTTTGTGATGTTAAATTGTGAAGCTTTTTACGTTCAGGGAAACGGGGTGGTGAATGTCAATCACTCGCCAGAAAGCAGTAATCTGCTGTCACTCAAAAACACAAAGTCCAATCTCTCCCAAAGGTCGCAGGCGTGATGAGACGCGACCTCGGAAATGTTTGTTATGCCCTTTGTCAGTAATGGTTATGGCTCCACCTAGTGGGACGACTATAATCATAATTGAATGAGATGAAATGTTAGCTGGTGGTTAAATGCATGGATTCCATCAATGTGACATCAGATCGGACGTGCTGGTTTTAGGTGTTGGGCGTGGCTCGACGCGCTGGGGGTGCGAGGGCCCTCATAACGCTGCTTGCAGCTTTAATTATTATTATTATTAATATTATTATTATTATTTTTCACCGAAATAAATTGCCTTTTTGAGGGCTTAAACATGCTCAAAAACTCATGAAATTTTGCACACATGCCAGGTCTGGTGAAAAATTTTGTATTTTAATGGTTGTACATATGAGCAGTGGGAAATGGCTCTAGAGTGCCACCTATGCCTTGTTAAATGCAGCCCTACGACCACATCTTTTGAGCTACATGTATGAAATTTGGCAGGCATGTGTATCATGCCAAGAAGAACAAAAAAGTCTGTGGGCCCGTTGACGCAAACCCAACAGGAAGTCCGCCATTTGGAGGTGAAGGTGACATTTTGGCTCTAATTTTGCCATTTCCATGCCTCGAACTTTTTCGAACTCCTCCTTGGGATTTGATTATATAAGCTTCATCTTTGGTCAGTTTCAACTACACACCTGGGCCATGTTAAATTGCGGAGCTTTTGAGTTTTCGTGATACGGTGAGCCCGTGGCGCCACGGCGAATTTCGATAACTCGCCATGAAAATCTTATTGCCTCTCATTCTGTCATACATTGTCCGATCTGGACCAAAGAGCACACATATGATAAGACTCCACCCCTGAACCTATTTCAACTGCCATATTTGACATCAAGGACAGCGCCACCTAGTGGGAACAGGAAATGTCATGTTTTACACTTTGGGGTACAATATTGTGATGGGTGACATCTGCAGCCTCAAATTTCTCCAGGAAAGCCTTAAGGAGTTGGTCTTGGGTTACAGTGAAAACTGTGAGTTTTCGCGAAAGGGTGTGACCCCGAAAGCATGGCGAACTTTGATGTCTCGCCATGAAGAAACAAATTAGTGTAACTCAATGAAATCCAGTCTGATCAGTACCAGACTTTACAGGCATGATGTCAGACCCGCCCTGAACAGATTGATGTGCCCATTGTCAGGAATACGAAGAGCGCCACCTAGTGGGAACAGGAAATGTCATATCTTACACTTTGTTGTACTGATTTTCACAGGTTCATCGTGGCCACCTAAAAAGCGGTGAATATCACCGTCAGTCCGTCATGATGCTTCAGTTAGAAAATTGTGACTTTAAACTGAACAGCGCACCCTAGTGGCAACGTGGTTCACCATGATAAATGAAATTGCTTTTGAGGGGCTTGGAAAGTTTAAAAAGTCTTGAAATTTGGCGAAAACCTCCAATATGTCGAAGGCTTTGTTGTTATGTGATCATTTTTTTTGAATAACGCGAAATGGCTCCACAGCGCCCCCTACAATATTTCAAAACAACAGCCCCTGCTCTGTGTTTCATCTTTTAGTCTGAAACCTGGTAAGCTTATGGAAGATATCAAGATGTACAAAAAAGTCTCTTGGAGCAATATCCCAAATCCAACAGGAAGTCAGCCATTTTAAAATTAATGTGTAATTTTGGCGACATTTCCCCCTCCTTTCAGGCACCGTACTTTGACAAACTCCTCCAAGGGATTTCGTCAGATTGACACGATTTCCAGTGTGTGGAATCTAAAGACCTTTGTGATGTTAAATTGCGAAGCTTTTTACGTTCAGGGAAACGGGGAGGTCATGGTGGCACGTGAATGTCAATCACTCGCCAAAAAGCAGTAATCTGCTGTCACTCAAAAACACAAAGTCCAATCTCTCCCAAAGGTCGCAGGCGTGATGAGACTCGACCTCGGAAATGTTTGTTATGCACTTTGTCAATAATGGTTATGGCGCCACCTAGTGGGACGACTATAATCATAATTGAATGAGATGAGATGTTAGCTGGTAGTTAAATGCATGAATTCCATCAATGTGACATCAGATCGGACGTGCTGGTTTTAGGAGTTGGACGTGCCTCGACGCGCTGGGGGTGCGAGGAGCCCTCATAACACTGCTTGCAGCTTTAATTATTATTATTAGGGCCCGAGCACTGAGAGTGCGAAGGCCCTATTGTATCTGCTCTGTTTATTATTATTATTATTATTATTATTATTATTATTATTATTATTATTATTATTATTATTATTATTATTTTTCACCGAAATGAATTGCCTTTTTGAGGGCTTTAACATGCTCAAAAACTCATGAAATTTTGCACACATGCCAGGTCTGGTGAAAAATTTTGTATTTTAATGGTTTTACATATGAGCACTGGGAAATGGCTCTAGAGCGCCACCTATGCTTTGTAAAATGCAGCCCTATGACCACATCGTTTGAGCGACATGTATGAAATCTGGCACACATATGTATCATGCTAAGACAAACCAAAAGGTCTGTGGGCCCATTGACGCAAACCCAACAGGAAGTCCGCAATTTAGACGTGAAGGTGACATTTTGGCTCTAATTTTGCCATTTCCATGCCTCGACCTTTTTCGAACTCCTCCTTGGGATTTGGTCGTGTAACCTTCATCTTTGGTCAGTGTCAACTACACACCTGGGCCATGTTAAATTGCGGAGCTTTTGAGTTTTCGTGATACGGTGAGCCCGTGGCGCCACGGCGAATTTCAATGACTCGCCATGAAATTCTTATTGCCTCTCATTCTGTCATACATTCTGTCATCAGGACCAAAGAGCACACATATGATAAGGCTCCAGCCCTGAAAAAATTTCAATGGCCATATTTGACATCAAGGACAACGCCACCTAGTGGGAACAGGAAATGTCATGTTTTACACTTTGGGGTACAGTATTGTGATGGGTGACATCTGCAGCCTCAAATTTCTCCAGGAAAGCCTTAAGGAGTTGGTCTTGGGTTACAGTGAAAACTGTGAGTTTTCGCGAAAGGGTGTAACCCCAGCAGCATGGCGAACATTGATATCTCGCCATGAAGAAACAAATTAGTGTAACTCTATGAAATCCAATCTGGTCAGTACCAGACTTTACAGGCATGATGTCAGACCCGCCCTGAACAGATTGATGTGCCCATTGTCAGGAATACCCAGAGCGCCACCTAGTGGGAACAGGAAATGTCATGTCTTACACTTTGTTGTACTGATTTTCACAGCTTCATCCTGGACACCTCAAAAGCGGTGAATATCACCATCAATCCCTCATGATGCTTCAGTGAGAAAATTGTGACTTTAAACTGAACGGCGCTCCCTAGTGGCAACGCGGTTCACCATGAAAAATGAAGTGTTTTTTGAGGGGCTTGGAAAGTTTAAAAAGTCTTGAAATTTGGCCCACACCTCCAATGTGATGAAGGCTTTGTTGATATGTGATCATTGTCATTGAATAGCGCGAAATGGCTCCACAGCGCCCCCTACAATATTTCAAAACAACAGCCCCTGTTCTGTGTTTCATCTATGAGTCTGAAACCTGGTAAGCTTATGGAAGATATCAAGATGTACAAAAAAGTCTCTTGGAGCAACATCCCAAATCCAACAGGAAGTCAGCCATTTTAAAATTAATGTGTAATTTTGGCAACATTTTCCCCTCTTTTCAGGCCTCATACTTTGACGAACTCCTCCAAGGGATTTCATCATATTGAACCATTCTCCAGTGTGTGGAATCTAAAGACCTTTGTGATGTTAAATTGCGAAGCTTTTTACGTTCAGGAAAACGGGGTGGTCATGGCAGCACATGAATATCAATCAATTGTCAAAAAGCAGTAATCTGCTGTCACTCAAAAACACAAAGTCCAATCTCTCCCAAAGGTCGCAGGCGTGAAGAGACTCGAGCTCGTAAATGTTTGTTATGCCCTTTGTCAATAATGGTCATGGCGCCACCTAGTGGGACGACTATATTCATAATTTAATGAGATGAAATGTTAGCTGGTGGTTAAATGCATGAATTCCATCAATGTGACATCAGATCGGACGTGCTGATTTTAGGTGTTGAGCGGGGCTCGACGCGCTGGGGTGCGAGGGCCCTCATAACGCTGCTTGCAGCTTTAATTATTATTATTATTATTATTTCGGCAAATGAATCGGCCTTTTGAGGGCCTAAACATGCTCAAAAACTCATGAAATTTTGCACACGCGTCAGGTCTGGTGAAAATTTACGTATTTTAATTTTCTCAGACATAGCCAGGGAAAATTGCCTCAGTAGCGCCACCTAGAAAAATGAAAAACGCGAGCCCCCGGTATGGGTATGACCTACATGTTTGAAAGTCGGTACACATATCTAACGTACAGAGTCGAACAAAAAAGTCTATTTTGGCAATGTCCTAAACCTAACAGGAAGTCCGCCATTTTGGATTGAATGTCAAATTTTGGCTCTGATTTTGCCATTTCCATGCCTTGTACTTTCGCGAACTCCTCCTTGGGATTTGGTTGTATAAACTTCATCTTTGGACAGTGCCAACTACACACCTGGGCCATGTTAAATTGCGGAGCTTTTGAGTTTTCACAATACGGTGAGGCCGTGGCGCCGCGGCGAATTTCGATGACTCGCCATGAAAATCTTATTGCCTCTCATTCTGTCATACATTGTCCGATCTGGACCAAAGAGTACACATATGGTAAGACTCCACCCCTGAACATATTTCAACTGCCATATTTGACATCAAGGACAGCGCCACCTAGTGGGAACAGGAAATGTCATGTTTTACACTTTGGGGTACAGTATTGTGATGGGTGACATCTGCAGCCTCAAATTTCTCCAGGAAAGCCTTAAGGAGTTGGTCTTGGGTTACAGTGAAAACTGTGAGTTTTCGCAAAAGGGTGTGACCCCAGCAGAATGGCAAACTTTGATGTCTCGCCATGGAGAAACAAATTAGTATAACTCAATGAAATCCAGTTTGATCAGAACCAAACTTTACAGGTATGATGTCACAACCGCCCTGAACAGATTGATGTGCCCATTGTCAGGAATATGCAGAGCGCCACCTAGTGGCAACAGGGAATGTTATGTCTTTCACTTTGTTGTACTGATTTTCACAGGTTCATCGTGGACACCTCAAAAGCGGTGAATATCACCATCAGTCCCTCATGATGCTTCAGTGCGAAAATTGTGACTTTAAACTGAACGGCGCACCCTGGTGGCAACGCGGTTCAGAATGAAAAATGAAATGGCTTTTGAGGGGCTTGGAAAGTTTAAAAAGTCTTGAAATTTGGCGCACCCCTCCAATGTGATTAAGGCTTTATTGTTATGTGATCATTTTCATTGAATAGCGCAAAATGGCTCCGCAGCACCCCCTACAAAATTTCAAAACATCAGCCCCTGCTCTGTGTTTTATCTATGAGTCTGAAACCTGGTAACCTTATGGAAGATATCAAGATGTACTAAAAAGTCTCTTGGAGCAATATCCCAAATCCAACAGGAAGTCAGCCATTTTAAAATTAATGTGTAATTTTGGCGACATTTTTCCCTCTTTTCAGGCACCGTACTTTGACAAACTCCTCCAAGGGATTTCGTCAGATTGACACGATCTCCAGTGCGTGGAATCTAAAGACCTTTGTGATGTTAAATTGCGAAGCTTTTTACGTTCAGGGAAACGGGATGGAAATGGCGGCACGTGGAGATTCAATCACTCGTCAGAAAGCAGTAATCTGCTGTCACTCAAAAACACAATGTCCAATGTCTCCCAAACGTCGCAGGTGTGATGAGACTCGAGCTCGGAAATGTTTGTTATGCCATTTGTCAGTAATGGTTAGAGCGCCACCTAGTGGGATGACTATAATCATGGTTGAATGAGATGAAATGTTAGCTGGTGGTTAAATGCATGAATTCCATCAATGTGACATCAGATCGGACATGCTGGTTTTAGGTGTTGGGCGTGGCTCGACGTGATGGGGTGCGAGGGCCCTCATAACGCTGCTTGCAGCTTTAATTATTATTATTTTTCACCGAAATGAATTGCCTTTTTGAGGGCTTTAACATGCTCAAAAACTCATGAAATTTTGCACACATGTCAGGTCTGGTGAAAAATTTTTTATTTTAATTGTTTTACATATGAGCACTGGGAAATGGCTCTAGAGCGCCACCTATGCCTTGTGAAATGCAGCCCTACGACCACATCGTTTGAGCTACATGTATGAAATCTGGCACACATATGTATCATGCCAAGACAAACAAAAAAGTCTGTGGGCCCATTGACGCAAGTCCAATAGGAAGTCCGCAATTTAGAAGTGAAGGTGACATTTTGGCTCTAATTTTACCATTTCCATGCCTCGAACTTTTTCGAACTCCTCCTTGGGATTTGGTCATATAAGCTTCATCTTTGGTCAGTGTCAACTACACAGCTGGGCCATGTTAAATTGCGTAGCTTTTGAGTTTTCACGATACGGTGAGGCCGTGGCGCCATGGCGAATTTTGATGACTCGCCATGAAAATCTTATTGCCTCTCATTCCCTCATACATTGTCAGATCTGGACCAAACAGCACACATATGATAAGGCTCCTCCCCTGAACATATTTCCACTGCCATATTTGACATCAGGGACAGCGCCACCTAGTGGGAACAGGAAATGTCATGTTTTACACTTTGGGGTACAGTATTGTGATGGGTGACATCTGCAGCCTCAAATTTCTCCAGGAAAGCCTTAAGGAATTGGACTTGGGTTACAGTGAAAACTGTGAGTTTTCGCGAAAGGGTGTGACCCCGAATGCATGGTGAACTTTGATGTCTCGCCATGAAGAAACAAATTAGTATAACTCAATGAAATTCAGTCTGATCAGTACCAGCCTTTACAGGCATGATGTCAGACCCGCCCTGAACAGATTGATGTCCCCATTGTCAGCAATTCGTGGAGCGCCACCTAGTGGCAACAGGAAATGTCATGGCTTTAATTTTGTTGTACTGATTTTCACAGGTTCATCGTGGACACCTCAAAAGCGGTGAATATCACCATCAGTCCCTCATGATGCTTCACTGCGAAAATTGTGACTTTAAACTTAACGGCGCACCCTGGTGGCAACGCGGTTCAACATGAAAGATGAAGTGGCTTTTGAGGGGCTTGGAAAGTTTAAAAAGTCTTGAAATTTGGCGCACACCTCCAATGTGCTCAAGGCTTTGTTGTTATGTGATCATTTTCATTGAATAGGGCGAAATGGCTCCACAGCGCCCCCTACAAAATTTCAAAACAACAGCCCTTCTCTGTGTTTCATCTATGAGTCTGAAACCTGGTAAGCTTATGGAAGATATCAAGATGTACAAAAAAGTCTCTTGGAGCAATATCCCAAATCCAACAGGAAGTCAGCCATTTTACAATTAATGTGTAATTTTGGCGACATTTTCCCCTCCTTTCAGGCCTCATACTTTGACGAACTCCTCCAAGGGATTTCATCATATTTAACCATTCTCCAGTGTGTGGCATCTAAAGATCTTTGTGATGTTAAATTGCGAAGCTTTTTACGTTCATGGAAACGGGGTGGTCATGGCGGCACGTGGAGATTCAATCACTCGTCAGAAAGCAGTAATCTGCTGTCACTCAAAAACACAAAGTCCAATCTCTCCCAAAGGTCACAGGCGTGATGAGACTCGAGCTCAGAAATGTTTGTTATGCCATTTGTCAGTAATGGTTAGAGCGCCACCTAGTGGGACGACTATAATCATGATTGAATGAGATGAAATGTTAGCTGGTGGTTAAATGCATGAATTCCATCAATGTGACATCAGATCGGACGTGCTGGTTTTAGGTGTTGGGCGTGGCTCGACACACCGGGGTGCGAGGGCCCTCATAACGCTGCTTGCAGCTTTAATTTTGTTTGGTTTCTGAGGAAAATGATTCAATAACTTGTTGCTAATACACAACATTTCATCATATTTCCTCATAACCCTCTTTTGTCTTACCATTTGAATCCCATTTGAATTTGCAATAAAGGATCCACAGAGTTTGGTGACAATAATGACAGTAGATGTTTGTGTGAAAGTGCTGGAAGCAAATTAGTGTGTGATGTTCTTTCAGTGTTGCACTTTGTAGACGCTCCCTGAGCACTGGTCTCAAAGCCAGCTGCACATAGGCTGTGTCCCAATTTAGGGTCTGCACGCTTGAAGTACGCGCACTATGCGTACTATGTACGGTGCGTACTATAAGTACGAGAACTGCGGAAGTGAGAGGCTTTTGAAATGGGACGGTCTAGCCTTCGTCGTGCTTCTCAGGTTGCCTAGCAACCATGATACTAACCGCGAGAAACGTTACATACAGCTTTGTGTTTCCCTCAGCCTATGGTCAAATATATATATATAAATAACATGTTTGTTATATATAACAAACAACAACACCCAGCACGCCCCTGCGGGCGGTTAATCCTTCAAGCTCAGGTCCTCTACCAGAGGGCTGGGAGCTTGAGGGTCCTGCGCAGTATCTTAGCTGTTCCCAGGACTGCGCTCTTCTGGACAGAGATCTCCGATGTTATTCTCGGGATCTGCTGGAGCCACTCGCCTAGCTTGGGAGTCACCGCACCTAGTGCTCCGATTACCACGGGGACCACCGTTACCTTAACCCTCCACATCCTCTCGAGCTCTTCTCTGAGCCCTTGGTATTTCTCCAGCTTCTCGTGTTCCTTCTTCCTGATATTGCTGTCATTTGGAACCGCTACATCGATCACTACGGCCGTCTTCTTCTGTTTGTCTACAACCACTATGTCCGGTTGGTTAGCCACCACCATTTTGTCTGTCTGTATCTGGAAATCCCACAGGATCTTAGCTCGGTCATTCTCCACCACCCTTGGGGGCATTTCCCATTTAGACCTCGGGACTTCCAGGTTATACTCGGCACAGATGTTCCTGTACCACTTGGTTATGGCGTTCCATGTCTGCCTTGCCTGCTAGCATCTTGCACCCTGCTGTTATGTGCTGGATTGTCTCAGGGGCATCTTTACACAGCCTGAATCTGGGGTCTTGCCTGGTGTGATAGACCCCAGCCTCTATGGATCTTGTACTCAGAGCTTGTTCTTGTGCTTGCATGATTAGTGCCTCTGTGCTATCTTTCAGTCCAGCTTTGTCCAGCCACTCCTCTATCTGCCGGTGGTACATATAGTGCAGGGGCCTGTCCTTCCATTATGGTTCCACGTCTCCCTCCTCTTTCTTGGGTTTCTGCTGCCTGAGGTATTCACTCAGCACTCGGTCAGTTGGGGCCATTTTCCCAATGTATTCTTGGATGTTCGTTGTCTCATCCTGGACTGTGGTGCTGACACTCACCAGTCCCCGGCCCCCTTCCTTCCGCTTAGCGTACAGCCTAAGGGTGCTGGACATGGGGTGAAACCCTCCATGCATGGTAAGGAGCTTTCGTCTCTTTATGTCAATGGCTTCTATCTCCTCCTTTGGCCAACTTATTACCCCAGCTGGGTACCTGATCACAGGCAGGGCGTAGGTGTTGGACTTTCCTGACCCTCTGCAGGTACTTGGTGGTTGCAGCTTTCCTAGAAGCCTCTTCATGGTTCCCATTCGCCTGCGAGATCCCCAGGTACTTGTAACTGTCCTCTATGTCTGCAATGTTGCCTTCTGGTAGCTCGATCCCCTCAGTTCTGACTACCTTCCCTCTCTTTGTTATCATCCGACTACACTTCTCCAACCCGAATGACATCCTGATGTCATTGCTGTATATCCTGGTAAATCCTCTTGTTGTGTTTGTTGTTTTTGCTGTTTAGAGTTTCCATTTTCTAAACTTCTACATTCTGAACCTTCTTCAGCTCTGAACAGATGATGAAACACTGAATGATTTCAAGCTCACACTTTTTCTAATAAACTTACATCTTTCATTCTTTACAAAGATTGTGGGACTGTGGTTTGTCAAACATCAGCTGTGATTATCTGGCAGCAGCACTGAAGTCCAACCCCTCCCATCTGAGAGAGCTGGACCTGAGTAACAACGACAACCTGCAGGATTCAGGAGTGAAGCATCTGTGTGGTTTCCTGAAGAGTCCAGGATGTGGACTTGAAACTCTGAGGTCAGTCAGCATGTTTTAGTTGTGCTGAGATTAATATGATGTGAAAGTTGTGCTGACACTAAACTGCAGACATCAGGCTAATATTATACTGATCCACACTGAGGATCTTCATGGTAAAGTCTGTTTTCTTCTTCTCTGGTTTAGTCCATTGACTGCAGCAGAACAATGTTCACATTTCAAACAGTAATACTCAACGTATGGTCTGCGGCCTGCCCACCTTTCCTGATTCAGAGAGAGGGGAGCCTGATTAACTGTGTAGTGTTCTTCCTCACAGTTCTAAGTATCAGACACAACAATGAATAATCCACAGCTGACTGTCTTTAGCAGGTCAAAGATCACGACACACAGCAGACAGTGGGAAATATTATAATTCTGATCATTTACAAGCACATATCCATATGTATAAAAACAAAGCTGACACTGTGAGACATGATCAGAGGTGTGATCATCACAGCAGAGGCCACAGAGTCACTGAGGATCAAACAGAAAAACAGGCAGGCTTTTTATAGCAGATAACCTTCAAAATATTCTGCAGTCGATCAAAAACTGTGTGAAAGTGCTGGAAGAAAATTAGTGTGTGATGTTCTTTCAGTGTTGCACTTTGTAGACACTCCGTGAGCACTGGTCTCACAGCCAGCTTCACATAGGGACCAGTGTTGTTAGTCCAAGTCAGAAGATGACTTGTTGGAATGAAAATGAGCTTGTAGTTTGTCTGCTTTAATAATGTGACTGGAAAAAGGTGTTGGACTTCAAATATGTCCATTTCTTTCACACTTCACCATTAAAAGTAAAGCCATGTAGTTCCCAGAAGCAAAAACATGACTTTTTCAAGTCTTTGTCCTGTTTTTATGATAAATGTACGACTTTAATGTGAAAAAGTGAAACATTCAGAATTTTTTCTCTTGTTGTGTTTGTTTGAAGCTCCTTCCTGTTTGCTTCAGCTGTTTGGAGTTTCCATTTTCTAAACTTCTACATTCTGAACCTTCTTCAGCTCTGAACTGATGATGAAACACTGAATAATTTCAAGCTCACACTTTGTCTAATAAACTTAAATCTTTCATTCTTTATACAGATCGGTGAGCTGTGATCTGTCAGAGATCAGCTGTGATTATCTGGCAGAAGCACTGAAGTCCAACCCCTCCCATCTGAGAGAGCTGGACCTGAGTAAAAACAACCTACAGGATTCAGGAGTGAAGCATCTGTGTGGTTTTCTGGAGAGTCCAGGATGTGGACTTGAAACTCTAGGGTCAGTCAGCATGTTTTAGTTGTGCTGAGATGAATATGATGTGAAAGTTGTGCTGACACTAAACTGCAGTCATCAGGCTGATATTATACTGATCCACAATGAGGATCTTCATGGTAAAGTCTGTTTTCTTCTTCTCTGGTTTAGTCCATTGACTGCAGCAGAACAATGTTCACATTTCAAACAATGATACTCAACGTATGGCCCGCGGCCCACAAGCAACCTGCCCAGCTTTCCTGATTCAGAGAGAGGGGACCCTGATTAGCTGTGTAGTGTTCTTCCTCACAGTTCTAAGTATCAGACACAACAATGAATAATCAACAGCTGACTGTCTCTAGCAGGTCAAAGGTCACGGCACACAGCAGACAGTGGGAAATATTATAATTCTGATCCTTTATCAGCACATGTCCATATGTATCAAAACAAAGTTGACACTGTGAGACTTGATCAGAGGTGTGATCATCACAGCAGAGGCCTTTGTGTCAAAGTCACTGAGGGTCAAACAGAAAAACATGAAGCAGATTTTCCTGTTCTGGCTTTTTATAGCAGATATCCTTCTAAATATTATGCAGTCGATCAAAAACTGAAGAAAACCATGAATCAACATGTGAACGTGACCTGATGCTGCTGAAGTGAAGCAAAGTTACAGAGGTTTGATTACAGACACAGCTGAGAGTTTGTAATCTGTCATCATTTTAAAAGGTTTAAATTTCTTCAGTATTGAACAGCAGAAATGAGGCTTTGTTTTCAGAGGCCGAACACAACAGCAGACTGGTGCGTAATAAGCAGAGAATAATCCAGAAAAAAGATTTTTGAAGGTAAACTGTTCTTGATGTACATTGAGAGAGAGACAGAGCTGTGCAGGAAGTAAACATCAAAGTCAGAGAGAATTCATGACGATGTTCATCAAACGTAAAGCGTAGTTTGGATCTTGTTTTGCTGCTGGTTCAGTCAGTTTTGGTTGGAGACAGATGAAACCTGCAGCTTCAGGATCTGTGAGCTGTCCACTTTCAGCCCCGATGGCGTGTCCGTGTACGTGCCGTCGAGTGAACGATCCACGCTCTGTGTTTCCATCTTTGTGTGTTTAGCTGCTCTCATTTACTGTTTTATCTGTTTGGTTGTTGTTGAAATACTTTTGGGAGCTTTAACCTGAGATTCTGGCAAAATACATTTATATTAAAAATCGATTCAGGATTGAATGAATCAACATCGCTTTATTCAAATTAAAACCATTTAAACAGGAAAATCCATTTTCCTACACCCGCCTCTAATGCTGGGTAATGTCAGCTGGTCCATGTGCAGCTGGCTGTTAGGCTCAGGGAGCGTCTACAAAGTGCAACACTGAAAGAACATCATCCATGAATATTGAGTAATAACTGGACTCTCATACAGCGAGACTCAAATGCCTTTAAACATCAGCTTATCCTGCTGATCCAAGTCCAACACTAAGTTTGTAAAAACGTGTTTGTCAATCATTTTGTTTGGTTTCTGAGGAAACCCCCTGAGGGGGTTTGGAAGCGTATCTGTAACCGGAAGGTCGCTGGTTCGATCCCCGTGCTCTCTGTCCTGGTCGTTGTGTCCTTGGGCAAGACACTTTACCCTACCGCCTACTGGTGTTAGCCAGAGGGGCCGATGGCACGATATGGCAGTCTCGCTTCTGTCAGTCTGCCCCAGGGCAGCTGTGGCTACAACCGTTGCTTGCCTCCACCAGTGTGTGAATGCGAGAGTGAATGAATAGTGGCATTGTAAAGCACTTTGGGTGCCTTGAAAAGTGCTATATAAATCCAATCCATTATTATTATTATTATTATTAAAATGATTCTCTCTTGCTCTCGGCGAAGGCGGTTGCACTTTTCTCATCCTCCTGCTCTCCCTTAGCTTCCCTGCTTAGCCTCTTGTGTCCTTGTCTAGTCTCGTGTTTTTTGTATTACATTTCCCTGGAACACTCTCTCACAGTCCTTTCTCTAAAACCTAAAAGAGGAATTAAGGATTTGATCAGATGGTCCCTGAATGCAATTGACACCCTTTTCTCAATGAGAAGTATGGGCTCGGGTGAGCTTGAGTGCTGAAGATATCTACCTATTCGGAACCATGATAACAGGGTTCTTGCTGATCGGAGCTGGCTTGGCCCTGGCTTATCGAAGAATTAAGAAAGCAGAACCGGCTGTTCAAACCCCCACAAGGCTGCCCGCTGGGATTGAAACGATGGGACGAAGCGTGAGTTTCTGAAAAAGATCTCATTGAGTGCAGCACAGATAACATCTTAGAGAAGCTTACGGCTGCCGTGAATACTCAGAACAAGACCTCTGAGTGCAAACTGGATTACATCTGGAGGGGCTCGCTCGGAATAACACCTCTGAGCGCAAATTTGATCACATCTTGGAGAAGCTCACTGCGGTCGTGAGTTCTCAGAATCAGCTCTTTGAGCACAAGAATGACAACATCACAGAGCGTATGTTTGATAACATCATGGGGAAGCTCACGGCTCTCCAACGGGAGATTGAGAGACCAGTGTTGGACTGTTAGAGCAGCTTTGAAATGCATATGAGTTGTTCGCACTAAAGTAAAAACCACCATCACTTCATGCGGATACCCCTATGGCGCCAGCTGCGGTCTCAAGGCTGGAGCTGAACAGAAAACCCTGATAACAGACTGTGTTTAGACTATTCTTCCCATTCTATTCAAGCCCACCTGGGTTGGCTGGAAGACTGTTTACTTAGCCTGGCAGGGCGAAGGACACTGTCTCAGCTGAAATCTGGACATACACACACACGCACACAGACATATACACATGCAGATAAACACTCATCCCCCCTCCCCCTTCAAACGCCTTCGACGCTCATGCCCTTCCGATGCTGACGGTGGATCAAGGAGACTAGCGCATAAGCTGCAGGCCCGGATGTACCGTCTGTTTCTTTGGTGTATTAAGAGTTTTTTCATGTGCTATGTGCAGAGGTGTTTTTTTCTGGTCTCAAACTGATCTCCCTGTTGGAGCTCAGTCTGGGGGGAGTTTTTTTCTCCTTATCTTTCCTCATGTTGTGCTTTTTCCATGTTATACCCCTCTGACCTGTCTTCCCTATGTGATGTTTGTGTAATGTATGTATGGTCAGACGGGTAAGACGGCGCTGGCAGGGCTGGCAGCCTTAACCCAATTTCCCCCGGGATGAATAAAGTATGATCAATAAATCAATCAATGATTCAATAACTTGCTGCTAATACACAACATTTTATCATATTTCCTCATAACGCTCTTTTGTCTGACCATTTGAATCCCATTTGAATTTGCAATAAAGGATCCACAGAGTTTGGTGACAATACTGACAGTAGATGTTTGTGTGAAAGTGCTGGAAGCAAATTAGTGTGTGATGTTCTTTCGGTGTTGCACTTTGTACACGGTCCCTGAGCACTGGTCTCACAGCCAGTTGCACATAAAGACCAGTGTTGTTAGTCCAGGTCAGAAGATGACTTGTTGGAATGAAAATGAGCTTGTAGTTTGTCTGCTTTAATAATATGACTGGAAAAAGGTGTTGGACTTCAAATATGTCCATTTCTTTCACACTTCACCTTTAAAAGTGAAGCCTTGTGGTTCCTGGAAGGAAAAACACGACTTTTTCAAGTCTTTGTCCTGTTTTTATGATAAATGTACGACTTTAATGTGAAACATTCAGATGATGAAACACTGAATGATTTCAGCTCACACTTTGTCTAATAAACTTACATCTTTCATTCTTTATACAGATTGAAGCACTGTGGTTTGTCAAAGATCAGCTGTGATTATCTGGCAGCAGCACTGAAGTCCAACCCCTCCCATCTGAGAGAGCTGGACCTGAGTAACAACTACAACCTGCAGGATTCAGGAGTGAAGCATCTGTGTGGTTTTCTGGAGAGTCCAGGATGTGGACTTGAAACTCTGAGGTCAGTCAGCATGTTTTAGTTGTGCTGAGATGAATATGATGTGAAAGTTGTGCTGACACTAAGCTGCAGACATCAGGCTGATATTATACTGATCCACACTGAGGACCTTCATGGTAAAGTCTGTTTTCTTCTTCTCTTATTTTGTCCATTGACTGCAGCAGAACAATGTTCACATTTCAAACAGTGTTACTCAACGTATGGCCCGCGGCCCACACGCGGTCTGCCCACCTTTCCTGATTAAGAGAGAGGGGATCCTGATTAACTGTGTAGTGTTCTTCCTCACAGCTCTAAGTATCAGACACAACAATGAATAATCCACAGCTTACTCTCTTTAGCAGGTCAAAGGACACGGCACACAGCAGACAGTGGGAAATATTATAATTCTGATCATTTATCCGCACATATCCATATGTATAAAAACAAAGCTGACACTGTGAGACTTAATGAGAGGTGTGATCATCACAGCAGAGGCCTTTGTGTCAAAGTCACTGAGGATCAAACAGAAACACATGAAGCAGATTTTCCTCTTCTGGCTTTTTATATTCAATTCAATTCAATTCAATTTTATTTATATAGCGCCAAATCACAACAAATGTCGCCTCAAGGCGCTTCATAGATACAGAGAAAAGCCCAACAATCATATGACCCCCTATGAGCAAGCACTTTGGCGACAGTGGGAAGGAAAAACTCCCTTTTAACAGGAAGAAACCTCCGGCAGAACCAGGCTCAGGGAGGGACGGCCATCTGCTGCGACCGGTTGGGGTGAGAAAAGGAAGACAGGATAAAGACATGCTGTGGAAGAGAGACAGAGATTAATAACAGATACGATTCAATACAGAGAGGTCTGTTAATACATAGTGAGTGAGAAAGGTGACTGGAAAGGAAAAACTCAATGTGTCATTGGAATCCCCCGGCAGCCTACATCTATTGCAGCATAACTAAGGGAGGATTCAGGGTCACCTGGTCCAGCCCTAACTATATGCTTTAGCAAAAAGGAAGGTTTTAAGCCTAATCTTAAAAGTAGAGATAGTGTCTGTCTCCTGAATCCAAACTGGAAGCTGGTTCCACAGAAGAGGGGCCTTAAAACTGAAGGCTCTCCCTCCCATTCTACTTTTAAATACTCTAGGAACAACAAGTAGGCCTGCAGAGCGAGAGCGAAGTGCTCTAATAGGGTGATATGGTACTACAAGGTCATTAAGATAAGATGGGGCCTGATTATTTAAGACCTTGTATGTGAGGAGCAGGATTTTGAATTCAATTCTGGATTTAACAGGAAGCCAATGAAGGGAAGCCAAAACAGGAGAAATATGCTCTCTCTTTCTAGTCCCTGTCAGTACTCTTGCTGCAGCATTTTGGAATAACTGAAGGCTTTTCAGTGAGTTTTTTGGACATCCTGATAATAATGAATTGCAGTAGTCCAGCCTGGAAGTAATAAATGCATGAACTAGTTTTTCAGCGTCACTCTGAGACAGGATATTTCTAATTTTAGAGATGTTGCGCAAATGGAAGAACGCAGTCTTACATATTTGTTTAATATGTGCGTTGAAGGACATGTCCTGGTCAAAAATGACTCCAAGGTTCCTCACAGTGTTACTGGAGGCCAAGGTAATGCCATCCAGAGTAAGAATCTGGTTAGATACCATATTTCTAAGCTTTTCAGCGCCGAGTACAATGACCTCAGTTTTATCTGAGTTAAGAAGCAGAAAGTTAGTGGCCATCCAAGTCTTTATGTATTTAAGACATTCCTGCAGTTTAACTAATTGGTGTGTGTTATCTGGCTTCATGGACAGATAGAGCTGGGTGTCATCTGCATAGCAGTGAAAATGTGGACTTGAAACTCTGAGGTCAGTCAGCATGTTTTAGTTGTGCTGAGATGAATATGATGTGAAAGTTGTGCTGTGTTTATTTTGAAGGTTATAGCAGATAACCTTCAAAATATTCTGCATTCCATCAAAAACTGAAGCAAACCATGAATCAACATGTGAACATGACCTGATGCTGCTGAAGTGAAGCAAAGTTACAGAGGTTTGATTACAGACACAGCTGAGAGTTTGTAATCTGTCTTCATTTTAAATTTCTTCAGTATTGAACAGCAGAAATGAGGCTTTGTTTTCGGAGGCCGACAGCAGTGAACACAACAGCAGACTGGTGCGTAATAAGCAGTGAATAATGCAGAAAACAGATTTTTGAAGGTAAACTGTTCTTGAAGTACACTGAGAGAGAGAGAGCTGTGCAGGAAGTAAACGTCACAGTCAGAGAGAATTCATGACGATGTTCATCAAACGTAAAGCGTAGTTTGGATCTTGTTTTGCTGCTGGTTCAGTCAGTTTTGGTTGGAGACAGATGAAACCTGCAGCTTCAGGATCTGTGAGTGTGGCGAGAATAAGGCACAGCTGGACGCTGGCGGGAGCGCTGGCGGGAGCGGCACGTCCACCGCTGGCGTGAGCGGCTCCGGCAGCCCCTCCCGTGACTCCTCTTCCTCCAGCCGGCGCAGACCCTCGCGCGCCTCGTCTGCCGCCTCCGGTTGGAGCGGCTCATCCCCCGCTTCCTCATGACCCACCTCTGGGGGTGGCGCCCAGGCCCAGAGCAGCGCCGCCAGCTCCCCAATCCTTTCCAGGTGGCGTTCGGACTGGTCCTGCAGCTCTTCCTGCTGGCGACGCACCTCCGCCGCCTGCTCCCGCTGGGCGGCCACCATTTCGGCCACCCTCTGGGCCAGCTCCTCCATTTCCTGGCTCCGATACGGACCCGCCGTGCTACCTCCCGGGTTTTGGCACCAATGTGGCGAGAATAAGGCACGGAGTATCCTTCAGAGCCATTTTATTTAATATCTCACCACCACCCAACACCAACCCCTGAGTCCCCGTGTTTTAACACGGCGGGCGTGATTGCGGATGCCGTGCAGGTGCGTCCGCACGGCACCGCAGACCACGCCCCACCACACACCCTCATCGCCCGATTGAGGCCGGGGAGTCATCCGGCTGAACCTACTCCCCCACCCCACCGGTTCCCAACCTTGGAACAGAGCAAAGTCCCTTGCGGAGGCCACCCACACCTCAAATGGCGGCGAGCCTTGTCCAGGGGTCGGCCACGCCTCCAGCAGCAGCGGTGAAACTGGTCCGGAGGCTGGCTACCTGGCAAGCGGGCACGACCCCGCCGGCCCCGGGAGGGGCTCACTACCAGGCGCATCTGAGGCTACGGGGCAGCTCGGTCCTCGACCTCGGCACAGGTCGAGCAGGCTCCCCTGGCACGGGGACCGCCATCTCCCCTCCCGGTTTCTCCACCTCTTCCAGCTGGAGCGGCTCGTCTACCGCTGGCGGGAGCGGCTCGTCCACCTCTGGCGGGAGCGCCGGCGGGAGCGTTGGCGGGAGCGCTGGCGGGAGCAGCTCGTCCACCGCTGGCTGGAGCGCCGGCTGCTGAGGTGCCTCACGCGGCTCCTCCACCGCTTCCTCGGGACACACCTCTGGGGGTGGCGCCCAGGTCCAGAGCAGCGCCGCCAGCTCCCCAATCCTTTCCAGGTGGCGCTCGGACTGGTCCTGCAGCTCTTCCTGCTGGCGACGCACCTCCGCCGCCTGCTCCCGCTGGGCGGCCGCCATTTCGGCCACTCCCTGGGCCAGCTCCTCCATTTCCTGGCTCCGATACGGACCCGCCGTGCTGCATCCCGGGTTTCGGCACCAATGTGGCGAGAATAAGGCATGGCGGGGCCACGGAGTATCGTTCAGAGCCATTTTATTTAATATCTCACCACCACCCAACACCAACCCCTGAGTCCCCGTGTTTTAACACGGCGGGCGTGATTGCGGATGCCGTGCAGGTGCGTCCACATGACACCGCAGACCACGCCCCACCACAGTGAGCTGTCCACTTTCAGCCCCGACGGCGTGTCGTCGAGTGAACGATCCACGCTCTGTGTTTCCATCTTTGTGTGTTTAGCTGCTCTCATTTACTGTTTTATCTGTTTGGTTGTGGTTGAAATACTTTTGGGAACTTAAACCTGAGATTCTGGCAAAATACATTTATATTAAAAATCGATTCAGGATTGAATGAATCAACATCGCTTTATTCAAATTAAAACCATTTAAACAGGAAAATCCTTTTTTTTTACACCCGCCTCTAATGCTGGGTAATGTCAGCTGGTCCATGTGCAGCTGGCTGTGAGGCTCAGGGAGCGTCTACAAAGTGCAACACTGAAAGAACATCATCCATAAATATTGAGTAATAACTGGACTCTCATACAGTGAGACTCAAATGCCTTTAACCCTTTAAGACCTACCATAGAACCAAGTCCACCAGAGCTTATATTATATTTTTACATGTTGTAGTTCCATATTATGGAGCATTTCAAGTTGATATACATCAATACAACTGTTACAGCCCAAATCTTAATAATATGTATGCATTACGTCCATAGTAACTACATAAATTGCAAAGAAGTGCAAGAAACTACAAAAAAATTGAAAATCGTCTTTGTTTTTTAACATATATTTCTAGTTAGAGAAATTTAACAGGCTTATACCTCAAAATTGTAAATACAAAAAAGTTGCACAAAATAGTTTCCTGTCACGGGTAATGGAAAAATACGGACTCAGTCGCGGAGCTCTGGATGCAAAGTACACAGTGTGTTTATTTACAGTGTCCAAAAACAGTTTCAAAACACAAAGTGACGTGCAAAGTCCAACAGTGATCTTCTCCAAACTCCCAGTGGTGCGCAGGTGAGTTTCCAATGTGACATCCAAGTGTATGTTCTCCTCCAATAGCTTAACCCCGCGGGCTCCTTTTCTCCAACATCCAGCTCTGTATCTTTTCCTCCTGCAAATGTGAAGAAAAAAAAAAAAACACCAGGTGAGGAGGCTAGCCGGCTAAAACCAAGCTACAAGTCAAAAAACACTTTTTACTACCGAGCTTCAAGTACAATACAGCATCGACTGCCATCTGGACACACAGTTAAATACCTCAGCCCACAACGAAGGATGATCAGTGACAGCTGGGTGGCAAATTAGGTGCAGGTGTGTCAGCCACTGGGTAGAGGAGGAGGAGAGACAGAGAAAAACACACATTCACACAGGCAGGTCGCCCCGGGAAGGACCGTCCGACCATGACAGTTTCCCACCACAGGAAATTTATTTTGAGTGTCTTCATAGTTTTATTTTTGAAATGCAGGATGCAGGAAATGCAGGAAAAACGAAAATACATATTATAATGCAAATTTGCAAAAAAAAACAGCATATGCATCAAAATAAACTATTTCCAGCAGTGCAATTTGACTTCTAAGCATCCCAGAAATGACACAGAAAGTCATAAAGTCAAACATAACCTTTAAAAACACCAGTATATGCTTGAAGGACCTGAAGGTAAAAAACTACATTTCCGCAAAAATGACAGTCACTTCTGGTTTCTGGCAGATAATGGCGGACATGCGATAGTTCGCGCTGATGTCTATTCCAACGTAGGAAGTGTTACAAGCAGCTGATCGGATCGTGTGTTTCTGGAACATTATGTTTTTGTTGCTGCAAGTGCTTTTTATGCAGTTTTTGCAAAGCCATATGTGGAAGGAAACTGTGACTTAGGACAAGCTGATGGCATAAGATGTAATTACAACTCCTCCGGTTTCATATGCAAAAAAAATTATATTGCTAGCTTATGTGGTTGCAGTGCTACTGGGATTTAAAAATAGTTAAGCAAAACGGAGCGTGCCCGCTCCTACCGGCATTAGAGGGTTAAACATCAGCTTATCCTGCTGATCCAAGTCCAACACTGAGTTTGTAAAAACATGATTGTCAGTCATTTTGTTTGGTTTCTGAGGAAAATGATTCAATAACTTCCTGCTAATACACAACATTTCATCATATTTCCTCATTACCCTCTTTTGTCTGACCATTTGAATTTGCAATAAAGGATCCACAGAGTTTGGTGACAATAATGACAGTAGATGTTTGTGTGAAAGTGCTGGAAGCAAATTAGTGTGTGATGTTCTTTCAGTGTTGCTCTTTGTAGACGGTCCCTGAGTACTGGTCTCACAGCCAGCTGCACAAAGAGACCAGTGTTGTTAGTCCAGGTCAGAAGATGACTTGTTGGAATGAAAATGAGCTTTCACATTTCTTTCTTTCACACTTCACCTTTAAAAGTGAAGCCTTGTGGTTGCTGGAAGGAAAAACACGACTTTTTCAAGTCTTTGTCCTGTTTTTATGATAAATGTACGACTTTAATGTGAAACATTCAGAGTTTTTTCTCTTGATGTGTTTGTTTGAAGCTGCTTCCTATTGCCTTCAGCTGTTTGGAGTTTCCATTTTCTAAACTTCTACATTCTGAACTTTCTTCAGCTCTGAACAGATGATGAAACACTGAATGATTTCAAACTCACACTTTGTCTAATAAACTTACATCTTTCATTCTTTATACAGATCGGGGAGCTGTGGTTTGTCAGAGATCAGCTGTGATTATCTGGCAGCAGCGCTGAAGTCCAACCCCTCCCATCTGAGACAGCTGGACCTGTACGGAAACAACCTGAAGGATCCAGATTTGAAGCAGCTGTCTGATCTTCAGCAGAGTCCAGACTACAGATTGGAGACTCTGAGGTCAGTAGAGTGATGGAGTGAGTGGGTGGTGCTGTCAGCAGTATTGTACTAAACACAGTCAGTATGAAACAAAGATCCAGTGTTTCCTGTAAAGCTGCAGCTTCTCAGTCAAGATGTGAGAGGAGAACGGATACAGGCTTCAGGATTGGACACAAACACTTCCTGTTTCTCACCTTTATGGTCACCATAGTAACAGCTGACACGCTCTGATAAAACGCTGTCAATAGCCAATCAGCTCTCTGAACAAAGCAGCACGCAGACCAATGACTGCATTCATTTCCAAGTTTAAAGCAGTGAAGAACACAGTCTGTAGGTGAGGAAGAATTTAGTGAGAGCAGATGTTTGGATGGAATTCCTCCAGTTAACAGCTGGAACCGTCCATCTGGATTGTTGGGCTTGTTGTTGGGGTTCCTACAGAGCTCAGAGTGGACACACCAAGGTTGTTCTAATGAATGAAAGTCCAAACTCAAACTAGGAGTGAAAAACATTTTCATCAATTTCAATAAAAATCCAAAGATTAGAAAAAGTGAAGCAACAATGAGTCCTAGTACAGTCCGCGCACTGAAGTCCCTGCTGCTCTTTATACTGGATGTGCTGCATCACTGACTGACAGCTGATGAAGAGTCTCTGGAAACACTCGTTTATCTCCTCTGCTCTTCCTTCTTCTCTCTGCAGGTGGAGGTGATGATGGTAAACAGGACGGTGTGTGTGCTGAGAGAGGAGGAGCTGTGTCCTGATGATCCAGAGAGGTTGAAGCAGCAGCAGCTTGTGTGTAGAGACGCTTCATCCAGCAGTGACTGACAGAGGAATGAAGTGCAGATGACTGTCAGTGCTGCAGAGTGAACTGCTCTGAGAACAGCTCCACTGTCAGACACAATGTAGAGTCCAGCATCATCCCTGTGTGTCCCTCTGGATCTGACAGAGGATCATCAGTGTATCTGGACTGCTCTGCTGCTGCTCTGTCCTTCTACAGTCTCTGCACAGTCTCTGTCTGACTCTGGCTTCAGACCTTCCTGGATCAAATTCACCTGGAAAGACTTTCAAACATCACTCAATAGATTTGAATACAGAATATATTTGATATATACTGTAGATGTACTGTAGAGTTGCAGTTTGTCACTTGTAAATACAGTCTGTGAGCAGCTATGAGCTTAAAGATCTTTCTAGAAACATGAAATGTTTTCACTCTTCTGTTGCTTTTTCATATATTTCCACAACGTTAATATTGATCCCACCTGTCTCACCTGTTTCATGCTTTTATACAGAATAACAGGACACGTGTGATCTGAGCGCTGCTGTGGTTGCTGTGCTGCACGTCTTCATTTAGATAACAGAGACATCTAGTGGTTCAGAGGGAGAACTGCAGGAGGTGGAGCTGTGTTTTAGCATGGAAAACTTTTTATCTTTTAGGCGCAGATACAAATATGACAAGTATCAGTGTAAGATACAAAAGGTCAAATGAGTTAGCAGAGGAAACAGTGATCACACAGCAATGTAAGAATAGAAACATAACAGTGAATCTGGACATGTATACAGATGGAAGCAAACAAACAGGATGTAACACTACATTAAAGCCACAAATGGGAAGAAAACAAACCCAAAGGAAAATATATTTGATCTCAGGAATTCAAATCAGATGCTTTAGAGCAGGGGTCGGCAACCCTGGGGACGCGTGTCACAGCTGCCACGTGAAGGGTTAACTGATTGCACGACCATAGCTGGACTGGCCATCGGGCATACCGATGGTGATTTTTCATTTTTATGGGCCGATGATGTTTTTTTTTTTAAATATTTTTTGTAATGGTATAAACAATGAAAGGTGGCGGATTGGCCGGATGCTGGTCGATGTGTAAAAATAAGTCAGTTGTTTGGTGGTGGCTATGGCGGAGCTTCCACAGAGGCAGCAGGTGGATGAAGGAAAGGGGAGGCAGGAGGAGCAGAGACCCGAGGCGACCGCCGGTCCGAGTGTCAGGTGAACTTTATCTAAGAAGTTATGACCTGCAGTCTATCTGGGTCAGATATAAACCAAGTTTAGGTGGAGTTTATTTTCCTTGTGCTGACTTTTTACTGTCAGTTACAATAACTCGTACTGCGTACTAGCTAGCATGACGGAGTTTCTATACAGCTGGGTGGGTGCTATGATGTTACTGATAGTGAACTTTACAGTGGCTTGCAAAAGTATTCGGCCCCCTTGAACTTTCCCACATTTTGTCACATTACAGCCACAAACATGAATCAATTTTATTGGAATTCCACGTGAAAGACCAACACAAAGTGGTGAACACGTGAGAAGTGGAACGAAAATCATACATGATTCCAAACATTTTTTACAAATAAATAACTGCAAAGTGGGGTGTGTGTAATTATTCTGTCATGGAAAAACACACTGCCATCAGCTTGTGTTTTGTTTTTGTCAAAATCACTGTAATATAATCACTGTACCTTTATATACATGTGACTTATATTAATGTTGCTGCCCTCTTGTGGCTAAAGTGTAATTATGTTATTGTTATTAGGGAAAACATTTGAGAGTAACATGCCAAATGAGTCAGCACTTTGGCTTTAGCTTAAGAAATCCTAATTTTTATGTCATCACTTATAGTTGCATGTATTTATTATCATAATTTAACCTTTAATATTGATGTCTTAAATTGGTTTTATGTGAACTAGCACTAATTTTATGGTTGTATTAAATAAACGCATCACTAATGAATTAACTATTTCAGTAATTCATTAAAAAATGTACATAATCAATTAAAGAAATATATTAATGAATTATCCATTAATTTCATTTAAAATGTTTCATTATTTGTTTATATACAATTCAAATTAGTTAATTACATATTTAATCAATTATTGGTTTGTTTTCTATTTTAATTATTTTACTGACACATTTAATGAATTATTTAATGATGTATTTATTTAATTCACGTTGCTACTCCTGACCCTGCATTGGTGTTCATAAATACATTTTATTTGTCAGCTTCACCCATCAAAGTCAGGGGGCGGGGTTCTCAGGGTTGTTCAGTGTGTTGGAGTTGGAGCAGAAACCTGCTGCAGGTTAATTATTGATCAAACAATATCACACAAGGTGCAGCAGCTGACCTTTGACCTGTGAGCTTCAGACTCTTTGCTGGTGTGAAGTGTTTAATGTGACTTCAGCCTGCAGACACAGAGGACTGATGAAGCAGAAGATTGTCTCTGTTTCTACACAGACCTGGTCCAGACAGCAGAGCTGCAGAGTGAAGACGTTCATGGAAAGAAGCTGAGTAAGTGCAACGTCCTCTTTGAATCCTGGATCAGGAAGTGAAGCCGGTGAATATTTGGTGTTTAAATAAGGTTTCTGTCTTTGACTCAGTCTGCTGTCACTTTGTTTCAGAGAGAAAAAGAGATTTCAGATTAACTGCATTATATGCTGAGTAACTAAAAGCTGCTAGTCTGTGGTGTCACTCCCAGCAGCATCACGTCATTTCTTTACTCTGACCTTTAACATCAGTTCACTTAGCTAGCAGAGCAGCGAGCAGTTAGAGTATGAACTCTGTGTCAGCAGTCAGCTTGGTCCTGGTGGTCACCTGGTTTCATGTTTGCTGATGATCCAGATGTGTCCACATAATTATTTATTTCTGTAAATGTAAAGACTTTACAGATAAACAACAGCAGCCCTCTGGCTGGACTCTAACCTGTGAGTTTCCTGTGATTGAAACCACAAGCTGACATTTTCCTTCTGAAGCAGCTGAATGGATGTTTGAGTTTACCTGCATACATGGTGCAAATAAACCCACTTTGGATGGTTTGGAGGCAGAGCCCAATGTCATGATGTCCTTGGGCAAGATACTAACCCCATGTTGCTCTCCGATGCAAATAAATAACCAGGGGAAAACTCCTGAAAACCCTGCTACCCCTTTTATTCCCAAAAAACCTTATATTTCGGAAACAGGGGAAAAATCCTGCTTAGTCTGTTTTCTTCAAAACGATCCCTCTTACCAGCTAAGTTCTCCCTTTCCTCTTAATCGGTCCGCTACCAGAGCACAACTTTTCCCTGCCTGTTCTGTCCTCGCTCAAATGGCGAATACTGCTTACCTAGTTTGAAAATTTCCGCCAGAGACCAACTCCGCCTAACTTAGCCCCGCTGCCAATCACAGAACAATGGGTCGGCTCCCTTCGCACCCCGGTTAGCCAATCGGCTCCAGGTCTGATTTACCTTCTCAGCGATAGGTTTATTCTCTTACTGGCATTCAGGATAAATAATCTAACATTTCACCTTGAATTTAACTGTTTTTTTCTCTCAGCAAAAACAAACAAGCTTTTCTTTCACAAAAAACAACCAAGTTTTACTCTCTTTTTCGCAAAGAATCATGGCCGCCAGACCTACCAACCTCATTGTGGTCTCTCAAACTCCCGTGACCAGCTATAGATCTTCTGCCACGCCAGAACTCACAAGAATGCACCTTTGTAGAGTGCAGCCAACACCAGATGCCAGCCGTTTGGAGGAGAGATTCGGGCTCAACAATGGCGGGTGTTGGGGCTATGCCTTCAGCCTTCCAGAGGGTGAAATATTTTTCTATCAACTCAAAGCGGGTGAAAGTTTTGGTCCACTCACACCGCGGATCGCTTTTACTTGTTCTGACTGGGCTGTTCTCACTCTCATCACGACCCCCGAAATACAGAGAAGCGTGCGGGAAACGAGCTCGCAGCAACCGCGAACCAGAGACCAGCAGACACAAACCCATCGAGTGTTCAGTGAGGCCTGCTCATTCCCGCCATTCACCCAGGAGCCCAGCAGGCATCGGACTGCAAATATGGTGAGCAAAATGCAGACATTTACCCAATGGGAGACCAAGAGCACCCCATTTTGCAAGTGGATATGTAGAGCCAGTCGCCAAACATGTGATCGAGCCTACAAAGATGATTTTGTGCTGGACCTCACAAACACCAACTCCGGTGTTTTCAGCACATTGCTGAGAATTCCGACTCAGGACTGGCTGAAGATGGTGGCTGAGAAGAATACCAGAATATTAGAGCTTTTTAAGCTGAGTAAAACAACAACTCAGGTGGTGCTTGTTGGAAACCAGCAACGCTCTACATAGCCCCCGCCCCTCATCCGGTCCCCCTTACCCCGCCTCCTCCTCACCCTGTCCTTTTAAAAACTGCAACCGCTCTCTCCTCCATATCCTGTTAAAACAAGCATGCCTCACCACAGCTTTGGAACCCTCAGCGGTCTATCTCCATCATCCCTCCGACCATCAGCTGCTTTTACCCCACCACCCAGCCCTCAAATGGACCTGGCCACACCACCGCCCAGCCCTTCATTGGACCCAGCTACTCCACCAGCGAGTCCGTTGATGGAGAGCCCGCATCAGGCCTCAGCATCGCCGGCCGCTATGTCTCCACCTCCGCCCTCCTCACCTCAAGGATGGAACTCGCCAGGCCACCCGCAACTCGGTTGGGAATCACCCGACCAGACCCCTTCAACCACCGCAGTCTCCGGTGCATTGCTGTGGGCCTTGGGCGACCCTGTGTGCCGGGCTCTTTTCTGAGAGCCTCAAGACAATGACCCCGACCTCAGCGAATGCCACGGAGATCATGCGGAGAACGATGAGGCCGGGACTCTACTCCCTACTGCTGTGTTTGAAATTATAAAATTAACTGTCAAGTACCTCGTTAACTCTTTGGTAAACAAACACAGGGAGGATGTCTGTCAAGGCTGCCAGGTCTCACACCCTTCTCAAATTCGCCATTCCTGTATTTTCCCGCTGGAAAAATATTACTTTTTCAAGCACTATGATGAACTCTGTAGAAGATTATGGAATGGACATTTCACAAACACGTTGTTACAAATTTTGCGGTTAGAGGGTTTTTCACCGCCAGCGGCTCAAGTCAGAGGCGTGGCCCAAGCGTATCTCTTTGAACTCCGAGATGCCAGCGATTTAGAGAGTGCGCTGCAACAAATTGAGTCAAGCATTACCGAAATTACACGCACAATGATTGATAAGGTTCTATACGAGAATTACGCCCTCTGGCTCCCCTAGTATTCGTTTTTTGTTTTTTGTTTTTTTTTTTTGTGCTCTTGCCCCATTACCTTTTTATTTTTTTATTTTTTTATTCATAACATGTTTTATTTTTCTTGTTTTCAGCTTTAATGTTTTTCTCTGTTATTTTTCCTTACTTCCAGTTTTCTTGTTCATGTGTATTGTTTTGTTCATCAAATAAAACTTTCTTGGAAAAACTTTACAAGAATCAAATGTAATTATTTGTCTTACTTGAATCAAAAGTGTAATGTTACATCAAATAAAACTAGCCGCTCATCATGAAATAAAACCATAGTTAAACATAACCTCAAAGATCACACATGGCAGAGCAGATTCTATTGAAACGTGCATATTATGACCCATCTCACCCTGGTAGTTTTTGCGGTGTGGAAAAATTGATTAAAAGCATACAGGATGAAACTGGTACAAGGATTAATGCGCAAACAGCCCAAAAATTCCTCTCTGGACAAGACGCTTACACCTTACATAGGGTTGCACGCCTGCGCTTTCCGAGAAACCGTGTGTTTGTCCCCAGACCTCTTAATCAATACCAAGCAGACCTTTGTGATATGAGGGCGTTAGCCGAGCATAATGATGGCTATCAATATTTACTTACAGTTATAGATGTTTTCTCTAAAAAAGCCTATGCAAGAGTGTTGAAAAACAAAACAGGTGTTCAAGTCACTAAGGCTTTTGACTCTGTCTTAAAAGATAGCCAAATCCCTCAAAAGCTACAAACAGATAGCGGTAAGGAATTTTTTAATTCTAGTTTTCAATCCTTAATGAAAAAGCATGGTATAAATCATTTTGCTACAGGGAGCGATCTAAAAGCCTCAGTCTGTGAAAGGTTTAATCAAACTCTTAAAAGTAAAATGTATAGATACTTCACCGCTCAAAATACACGTAGATATATCGATGTGTTACAAGATTTATTACACAGCTATAACACTAGCTATCATCGGTCCATTAAAATGGCCCCGAATCAAGTAAATCCAGACAACACAGAGTTAGTATTTCAAAACCTATATGGCACTTCTTCTCGCTCTAGAAAAAAGCCCATGAAATTTAAAAAGGGAGATCATGTTAGGCTGTCCAAAGTCAGAGGTGTGTTTGATAAGCGGTATGAGCAAACATTCACAAGCGAGGTGTTTACTATTGACCAATGCATACCTAGAGATCCTCCTGTTTATAAAATAAAAGATTATGATGGGGAAGAAATTATCGGTAGTTTTTACGAGCATGAGCTACAGAAAATCGCTCTTGTCAAGGAAAAGCTCTATCACATAGACAAAATTCTCGCAAAACGTAAAGAGAGGGGAAAACTTTATTTACTGGTAAAATGGCGAAATTGGCCTGAAAAATTTAATAGCTGGGTTAAAGCCAGTGAGCTTAAAAACATTGCTTAACAAACGTGGGACCACACACGCATCTTGGTAACCTTGGTAACGGGTCAGCAATGACTGTCAGGTCGCAGGGTTTTTATGTCACGCTTCCATCAAACGCAAGTTTGAATGTATTTAAAAATAACACCAGCAGCTGCTTTCGTGCGGATCTTGCCAAGCATCTCGATCTCGATGGGGCATGGGAGGTGGCTCTCACTGAAATTTCATATCCCTATACATGGCTTAATCTCCCGAATGATAAGGCTTATTTTGAATGGAGGAAAAAGGGTGATGCTGACCAGAGCTCTGATGACGTTGTTAAAACGAAAATACGCTCTGGCTTTTATGAGGATGCTAACACGTTGAGAACAGAGATTGAAGCCTGCCTTAGGCGTATAGATTCTGATATTTATCTAAAATATCATCCCATTGTTAAAAAGTTTGAATTCACAGCTGGGGGCATATATCAGCTCAGGTTTTTTCCGCCTCTCGCATATATGCTTGGTCTCCCAGCAGGTATCTGGCAACGATTCGAGCGTAAATTTGCCCCTTATCCTGCAGATATAAAGGCGGGGTGTTACCATTTATTCTGTTATTCTGATATAGCCGCCTTACAGCTCGTGGGTGATAGCTACTCCCCCCTGCTGCGCACTGTCAAAATAGAGGGTAATTACGGAGATATTATCACACAGAGCTTTAACAAACCTGACTATATTTCTTTAGCGCGTAAACACATTGAAAATATCCATATAGAAATCAAAACCGATCAGAACGAGCCTGTAAACTTTACCTACGGTAAAACGATAGTAAAGCTACACTTCCGACCTGTCAAGGATCTCGCATAACTCATAACAAAAAAGAAATGGATAATAATAGATTTATACGGTATTATGAAACCCAGGCTGGTAACGGTCTCCCCGGCTTTTCAGGTGCACTTGTTATTTACGGCCGCGGAATAGCATCTATTTTTTCTTAATTATTTAGATTTGTAACCCCGTTCATAAAGAGGGGTGTGAGCATTGCAAAACCTCACCTCAAATCTGCTGTCAAAGGCTTTGCTTCAGATATTGTCATATCCTCACTCTCAAACAGGCACGTGCAGAGGGGGGGGCTAGAGGGGCTTGAGCACCCGCCCCTTTCCTGATGGGTGCCCAAAGTGCCCTTTTGTTGAGGCAACTTTTTAAAAAAAAAAAAAATTTTAATGTGTGTGTGCGTGCGGAGTCCTGTCTGTGCCCCTCAACAATAATATTTAACTATTAATCACAGTTAAATAAAATAAAAGGATCTGGCTTGCATCAGTCACATGATCACATTTAACCAATGATCGCCCTTGACGGCAGAACGCGCTGGTTACGAGCCGGGAACGAGCTCACAAAGAGCACGCGCATTTTTTGCGGTCCAGAGCTGTAGGAGAAACACAAATTAACTCAGAGACACAGACCGATGCGACAAAACCAGTAAGTAGGTGTACAGCGTACACTGTAGTGTATAGCACACAGGAGTATTAGCTTATTACGTACACGTTGGTATGTTGAAACAAACGAGCGTGCTGCGTGTGCAAAACGGTGACAGAGCTACAGACCCATGACAGCCTTACACAGGTAGCCAGCAGCTATGACCAGCGCTACTTGTGCAGTTATTAAAAGGACAGGTAATGTTTGTCACAAACATTACCCATGTCCTGTCATGGGTCTGTAGCTCTGTCACCGTTTTAGGGAACATATTTAGTTTTAAAGTAAGTTTCCGGGCTTTTCCTGCCTTTCTGGAGGGATTATATTTCACTAAAAAACGGTCTAATATGCATGTCCACATAATTATGCATTATTATAATTATAATATATTAAAAACACACACTGTATTTTAAAGAACATACATTAAGAAGCAGATTATATTAGATTTATATTTTAAATAAGACAAAATTTGGATTTTACAGCAGTAAAATGATTGTATCTCTACAGTTTAAAAATGTAATAAGCTTTGCCCCTGCACAGAGTGGATAGTGAAACAAATGGAATCATCATAAATACATTATTTCATATTTATTACTTCCCCCTCCTCATTGCTTTATTATTGTAGCTCTAGTAATATATAATAATGTAAGGATTCTGGATCAGCACCGTGATGCCCATAGTATATACAGTATTCTGAAGAAAGTCTAAAATGTCCCTGTGTGTGCGTGCATGTGTGTGTTTTATTTAGATGGATTTTTAAAAAAAATATTACTCATGATATAACATTGTCCAGACATGGCTGGTAAGGACACGAGGAGGAAACAGTAGGAGCAGTGTGAGGCTACTAAAGGCAGTGCTATAACATTTTTCTGTCATCATTTTATTATAGATTAAGTGCAAGAGTTGTTAGGTGTGGATAATTAGATTATAGTTTATTGCAATAGCAAGTTGTGCCTTGTTCTCACATAGACAGCAAGTGGAGAGTGATATATGAGATGATGGGATGGAAGGAAGAAGAGAAGCAAAGAGCAAAGAGTGATTCACAGGCAGAGCCTAAATTATTTCTCACAGTTTTTTGTTGCCTTATGGTTCCAAGTGCTGTCACCAATCTTTGCATTTTGTTATTATCTCATGACACTTGTTTAATCAGCTACCATTTCTCCTATGGACTTTTTAATGTCTACAGTCTCAGATTAGCACAGCCCTGCCCTCCAGCACTATCAGCAGCAGGAGCAGCAGCAACCCCTCAACAGCAACATTGTACCCATCAGGTAAAACATTGGCTACGTTTGCTTTGCCTTGTCGCCACCTCACAACAGTGATATAGTATGATGCGATCCCATATTAGATTCTTGATGAATGTGTGTTGTTGTTATTCAGCCTGGTTCAATGTGCCCCTTTTTAACTTTGAGCACCCGCCCCTTTAAACGTCTCTGCACGGCCCTGCTCTCAAATTTGACTCGTTCAAACACACAAGAACAGCAAGAGGGTTCGGGATTGACCCTAATTTCACGCAGAGCCTTGAAGCGGCCCCCTGGTCAGAGGTTAGGAGAGTTTAAAAAGCGGAGGAAAACGGTGAAAAAGAGACAGAGTGGGAAAACCATCAGACGGACAGCACGCAAGCCTAAGACTGATATATTCTAAAAAACAAGAACAACTAAGAAGCAAACAGCAATGTCTTTACTTCATGAGAGATCAAGCGAATGCACCTTGAGTGAGTTGGATCTGTTTACAGCTCCACTGACCCAAATGTCAATTGAGGACAAATGTTATTCAGAAATTCTACCAGTAACAGCGCTCACAGATCGGGGACCCCTGGAATTTTATGTGCCTGGAAATGGCTTGCATTACTTAGATCTGAATGATACACTGCTGAGTTTAAGGCTGAAAATAACAAACCCTGATGGTAGCGATATTGAAGCAGACGCTAATGTTGGAATTATAAATTACCCTTTAAACACCATTTTCTCCCAATGTGACGTCACATTGGGCGACAGACTGATTTCACAAGCGAGTTCAACACATGCGTATAGAGCGATAATTGAAACATATTTAAATTACTCAGAGGAAAGTCTGAAAACTCAATTTAGTGCAGGTCTTTTTTACAAAGAAACTGCTGGTTCACACGACTCCCATGTTGTGAATAACGGCCCGAATAGGGGCTTAGTCCGCAGGGCTGTTTACAGCGCACGCTCGCGAGAGTTCCATGTTATGGGCCCGCTACATTCAGACATATTTTTCTGTGAAAGACTCTTATTAAATAATGTGGATCTACGGATTAAACTCACAAGAGCTAACGATGCTTTCACCCTAATGGCGCCTCAAAATGGCAATTACCATCTCAATATTGTCGGGGCCTCATTGTTCGTAAGAAAAGTCACGGTCTCCCCCGCTGTGCGCCTTGGCCATGCCTCCGCTCTGATGCGCGCAAATGCGCTTTACCCAATCTCCCGGATTAAGGTAAAGACATTTTCAATACCCGAGAACTCGCGGATATCACATCATGAGAATCTGTTTCTGGGCTCACTTCCCCGCTACCTAGTGATAGGCATGGTTAACCATGAGGCTTTTACAGGTCGATATGATTTATGCCCTTTCAATTTCCAACACAACAATCTAGAGTTTTTGGCTTTGTGTCATGAGAGTAAGCAAATACCAGCCAAAGCGTTTCAACCTAATTTTGCTGACAATCAGTCCGTAAGAGAGTTTTACAGCCTGTACACTGCTACCGGGAGAAACCTGAAAGATCTGTCTTTGTGCATTGACAGACAGGAGTTTGAACAGGGATATACATTGTTTGTTTTCAATCTGAATCCTTCCGATGATACCCAAGCATTGTCACCTGTGATAAATGGCAACTTGAGACTTGAAATGCGCTTCAGAGTGCCGCTGCCTCACACTACTACACTGATCGTTTACGCCTGTTATGATTCCATTCTCGAGATCAATTCCAAAAGACAAGTTTTGGTTGATTATTACTGAGGTTTTCACTTTTTGAATCATGAACAATCACCAATTGGACAGTATTATGAGACTCCTGGTGGGCGATAGTTTTTTTGGAGTATATGCAGAAGATGAATTATTAACATTACTCAAACGCTCGTTTAAACGCCCTACATATATGATCATAAATACAGATCCTAGGAACAAACCTGGAACTCACTGGCTGGCTATTTCTTTAGATGAAGATGGAGGTGCTAGTTTTTATGATTCGTTTGGATTCCCACCGGATTATCCTTTTTACCCCAAAAGCATTGTAACATTTTTGAAAAAGCATGCTAAACGAGTATCTTTTCATCAAAGACAGCTACAAGCCACGCTTTCCACCGTATGTGGCCAACACTGTATATTTTTCCTGGCTAACAAATCGCGTGGAAAGAGTTATGAGGATATACTTGCTTTATATAGCTCTGACCAAATCAAAAATGATAGCATGGTCTCGTGTTTTGTAAAACGATTTATCAGATGTGTATTGATATGTAAGGCTAGCAATTTTAATCAAACTTCGTGTTCTCTGAAAGCTTTTAATGATTGTCATTTGTGTTAAAAACTATTTCAATAAAAACGTTTCTGGGGAATAAAAAAAAAAGTGGTGTATTGTGCTTTTTTTAATTTTGTTAAATTAAAAAAAAAACATGAGTGAGAATTAACTTTTTAAAAATAATAGTGGTTTATTTTTTTTCAAATACATCAGAAATTCACCCATTTGGGCGACAATACAAATTTCTTGCTTTTCTTGTTTTTTTTCTTAACAATAACATCATCCTCAGATGTTGTCTGGTATTCTCCTGTTTCTCTTGAATCTTTTAACGCTGCTATTTCCCTTCTGGCCGACAAGTTTGTAATAGTGGATAGAGGTATTTTTAGATCCGCCAAGGTTCGCGCGAGCAAGCTCCAGCCTGTTGGTTTCACACTTGCACGGGAACTTGCTAAAAATTTCATCAAGTCCAACATATGACTTCCTGGTATGGGGTTTTGTCTATGCATCAATTCGCCGTCGTCACTCCATCCGATGTGACCTTTTGATGCTAATAATCTACGCATTAGATATTCAGTGTTTCTCTTTGAACGTGGATTTATATGGGTTAAAACATCGTGTAAAACCTTATTCACACCTCCCATGTTCCCCCCCTCCTCGCTTTGTCCCTGCTGATAATCATCAGGTGTCTCACTCTGGCTTCCTTGACGCTCTGCGGGGAGTCTTAGGGTAATCTCTCTGCTTTCATCTGATTTCTGTCTCTCAAGTACAAGGTATTTTTGTAAAAGCATGTTATACTTTTTAATTTTCTCATCGGGGGTTAGACCTTGAGTCTCCAATACACGTCTCATTTGACTATCCAGATCATCCTCGGCCTTGTCTCTGATGCTTACTCGAGAAGCATTTGAATGTGTCTCATTTAAGCGCTTGATCTGCTCAGGCGAGATCAGATACATTTTCTGCATTTTTATTTGCGAATGGCTCCTATAGCTAAATCTGCGACCATGGGTAACACCGTTGTGAGGAGAGGCAGGAGGAAACCACCTTTTTGAGTGATTAGCTTTCTCTTCTTGCTAACACGCTCCCTTCTGTTGGCCATCTGTCTGATTTTCTCTCAGACAGCCGTTTCAACTTCTTATGTTGGCATTGTGTGACTGGAATATTTCCTTTTAAAAGGTTCATACAGATCTCACAAACAGACTGAATAAAATCGGTGAGCATTCTTGCAAAATAACCTTATGAATTTTAGGGGAGCTTGTGGTTAGTGTTTTCAGCAAAGCAAAGTTTCTTCTCAATCTTGCAGACATTGTTTCTCTTATTTTTTCCTGGGTAGGAAAACACACAGCTGTTCTGAGGGTAGTATCCCTGTTCTCAGTCTTAGTTGCTCTGGACAGGTGGGGGTTAAATCTAACAATAAATATCCGTGTGGCTCTCTCGTTGCTTCTTCAAAACTTTCCAAAAAGTATTGCACACGGCCTGGGCATATTTGTCTAGCAAGTGTATTAACTTGTAATTTATCACGAGGGTTTTTAAATAACACCATATAAGTACTGTTCAGACTGATCGTCCTGCTGTGTTTACCTTGTAAAAACACGTTCTGGGTCAACATAATGACACTCATATTTTTATGGTGTCTGTATTGAGTGAAAATCCAGACCACTTCTGGATGATTAGCTGCTTGAAAAATAACATCGTCCAGTACAATGAGATGACTTTGTTGTGAGGGAAACAGGCTCTCATCTTCAAAAGATTCAGGGAGACCTTCAATGAATTTAATGTTTTTATTTTTCTCCTGAAGCTCAGAATACAGAGGTTGAAAAGATGTATAAACCCACACAACATTGTCAATATGCTTGTTCAAAACATGTACACAGTTTTCCAATACAGATTTCACAAAAAAGGTCTTTCCAGAGCCACTTGGCCCAACAACCATACAGGAAAATGGCACATGAAGTCTGGGATCAAACTCAATTAAAGCAGGCTGAAACATTTTAAAAAACAAAACAAAAACAAAAAACAAAAATAATCAATAACCAAAGGGTAAAGTCAGACCTCCTGGCAGCAATCTGCGCTTGTCATAAACAACTCGGAATTTTTTAGGAAATGATGAATTTTGTAGTGAAAATGCTGCTTTATTACGTACGATACTGTGCTGAGGGGCCTCAAGTGTAGACCCCCCTTCACAGTTATCAATGTAATTGTCAACAAGAATCTTTACAGATTCAAAGTTGACCTTCTAGCAGACATCATGTGTTTGTGTGATTCCTTTTGCTTTCAAAACTACTTTGCCTTTTCTGGTCATGTAACCATAACTTTTAGGTCCAGCTGCAACAAACTCTGTAATGAAATCATCCTGGTCTAACTCATTTGTTAGATCGCCTAAATACCTGCCTAATTCTAGTTCAGATTGGTTTTTTTTGTGAGATAAACAACACTATCAGTGTCGTAGTAAATAGCTCTTTCTTGTAGCTGATCCAAGTAACTATAGAGTTTGATACGCCCATATGAAGTAGTGAAGGCCGCAATGAAGATGTTATCTGTCGAGTTTGGGAGTGGAGTGCAGAGATCACCGTAACACCATTGAATAAGAGCCACATCATCGCTGACAAAAGAAATAGCTCACTTTGTATTTTGGAGAGAACATGAGGTTAAAGAATTCCTCGGGGTCACTCACCAGTTTGCTTTGTGTGAGATTATTTCTCTGGCCAAATTTTCCCCAAAAAGAGTTTAAACACAGTTTGGCCATTTGTCTTTTAGCAGGGTTTAGTTTTATGTTTTCAGGGTTTAAAGTGATGTCTTGCTTAGCCTGGTACTCTTTAATGTAAACCTGTTTAGCCTCCTCAGTTACAGCATCTGATGGGTAGCCTGAAGCTTCTTGTTTTTTGCGAAGAAAATGATGTACATACTCTGTGAATATTGTGTTACTCTCTTTCTCAAAGTGCCATACCTCAGTGATTCGACTTATTTTATAGCCCTTTTCTAATGCGAGGTTAAATTCGGGAGTGGTCCAAACCCCTCTGAGTGCTCTCTCATGGTTGCTATGGTTACAAGAACCCTCTTGGTTGTTTATTTCGGCACAAGTGCGACAGAGAGTAAAGAGAAGCTTTCCTGACTTTGTTTTATAAGGCAAAACGGGAAAATAGAGCCCTCTGGGTGGGTAAACAACCGCTTTGATAAACCCAAAATAGTTTTTAGGGTCCTGAAAATCTCGAAAGATTATTTGAGGATGACCTAGGGCAGGGGTCTGCAACCTTTTACACCCAAAGAGCCATTTGGACTCGGTTTCCACGCAAAAGAAAACACTGGGAGCCGCAAATACTTTTTGACATCTAAAATGAAGATAACACTGTATATATTGTTTTTTACCTTTATGCTTTGTGTGGACAACTAAGGTGTGTTGCTTATGAAATCCATGAAGTGCTACAGAGAAAATTACACTTTATTTATGTAATCAACACATTTTGAACTCTTAAAGAAATATAACAAAAGGAAAGACACCAACCTGAACTAAAATGATCCATGTAGCAAACAAAAACTGTTGTCAGCCACCACCCTTTGGGCTGTTGGAGCCTTGACCTGACTTTTAAAAAATAATTGGTAAAAAAGCACTATGCTGCTGAAAAATTAAAAGTAGATATTTGCAAAATTCTGCCTAAATATGTATTTTACCAGGTTAATGCGTGCGGCGGGGCGTGGTCTGCAGCGCCGCTGCAGGGGAGGCGGACGCACCTGAGCCACACCCGCAATCATGCCTCGCTGCCTTTACGTCTGCGCTATCTGTGCTGTTGTGTTGTTGGTAGTGTGTGTCGGGCTGTGAGGTGAAAAGCCACAGTCGGCTGTATGCGTACAGCAACCGTGTGTGAAAAGTGGTCAATAAAGAGATGCTGAAAAGCGTGTTCATGCAAACTTCGTCGGTCTGCCGTGATATGTTTACAATAAGACTTATGGTCCCGAACCTCTGCGCACAGCGTCTGCTAATCGGGGCTGTACGAAGTCAGTTTACGCAGGACTGTAAGCTGTCATCTGTCAGGCGTGAGCGGTGTTTGTCTTTAACATAGTTCATGGTGGAGCTGCTGACATAATGTGGATCCGAAGATCCATAATTGGCCTACCTGGGGTTGAAAGTCTCGATAAATGCACGGCGTTTCGGCGGGTATACCGGCTTCCGCGAGTGTGACTCTTATTTTGAGCGATGAAAAAATAATAGAATATAATTTTATTTTTATATTTCAATATCACAATAATCTTCCAATTTAGAACTACAAGTTAAAAAAAAGAACTAAACACAAATAAAATACACTTCAGCTAAATACTAATTTATTTTCCCAAACCACGCGGAGCCGCAGTATAAGGACTAAACCTGCGGCTCTGGAGCCGCAGGTTGCCGACCCCTGACCTAAGGGGTAACTACAGGTGCTGTTTACAAATGGGTAAAGAGATGTGACATCAACATAATTAATTTTTTCACCGGTTCGAGCGCTACAACGGAGTTGTGCTGGGCTTGTACGGCCTCCAAAGAGGGCGTGGCGAGGGTTCAGAGGTTCTGGTGGATCATAACGTTTCAGAAAGCTGATTACACTCTCATCACTACGTTTTAACTCGGTCCACTCATGCTCCCAAATTGTCACAAGACACACATTATGCTCAGCTCTCAATCTAGCGAGCCTGTCTTGAGTGGCGCTGTTTATGTCTGCAAAGGAGGAACCTAGCAGGGGATTAATATCGGTTTGATTCAAAAAACACTTAACACACCCATGGAAGTAGCAGCCTAAAAATTCCCATGCGTATGTTTTGCCATTATTTTCGGAATATCCATCTACATAATAGTTACCGAGCTGTTTTCCTCCTTGATTGAGGGCATGTCTGATAAAAACACCTTGCGTGTATGAGAGATATTCGAGCCATTGAATTGATGATGAGGAAAATGATTTGACCTGATTACTGTAATTTAGAGGGCACGGTAATGCTAAAGAATTTGCTGGCATGAAGTTTGTTAAATAAGTTTTAAGACAAGCGCTTGCAAGAGTGTTGCGGCTGAAAGGGTCTACTCCTGTCTCTTCAATAAACCCGTTCCTAAACAATGTGCAACCCCGAGCTAGAATTTCAACATCATTTTCACAGTATAAAAGTGCCTCTTTCATGAAATTGAAGGTACCAGAGCTGACTGAATCATACCATTCGTAAAATTGCTGCCTGCCATTGCTCGTCATACATTCCAGGCTATAAGCGGAGGGGGGAGGGTAAGGGCCTGAATAAGCAAGGTTTTGTTTCGAACTGAAACAATGGGGGAAAAAGCCTTTAATGCTGTCTGGAAACCCCATCGCGTTAGGTATAGCTGAGAGTGGCATGGGGAGGAAGCAGGAGGAGTCAATATAACGAAAGTCTGGGTCGGTAAAACTTATCACTTTGGAGCCTTGCATGATCAAGTTTGGTTTTAAACCCTGCTTAACCATAACCCTGAGAATAATGTATGCGTCAAACCCCTTAGCATTATGAGCGATAAAGACAGAACCCTTAAAGAGGGGGCGTCTAAAATGAGCGAGAAACTTTTCATCACAATCCTCACCCTGACAGCTCCAAGATTTACCATCTGATGTTTTTGTACACACCAGAAAAGGAGCGTGTTCACCGTGATCGTTTACAAACGTTTCAAAATCATAAAAAATCAACTTGTTGTTATGTTCTGTTTCGCGTTCTATAACCTGCATGTAGCACTCATGTGTTTGATGATCACTAGAGATTTCCTGGCGACAGATTGGGCATTTGCGCTTTTGGCATTTGTGAGCTTTTTCATGTGATGCTAAACAATACAGCCTCGAACACTTGACACATTTTTTAAACAGGTCGCAGTTACTGGCGGACCTTTCACGCCTCTCAACGATTTTTTTATGGCTCTCAAAACAATAAGGAGATCGACAGGTGCGATTACAATCGGAACATACGACAGGAGAAAGTAAATACTCATTGCAGTTAGGCTGCATACATACTGAGCAGCGAGCAGGGCAGAAATGGGATAACACATGGTTAAACCCTGTGTAACAGTTATTACACAGAAAGTTTGTGCCCAAAAATCCTTTTAAATTTTTAATAGCGTAGTAATGATTGTCAAATAAAAATAAGCACAGGGTTTTTTCTGTATTTGGTGTACTAGTTTGAAATTTACAAAGGCTACGATCATACTCGTTACAATAAAATACTACAATCTTACAAGTGAGTAGGTTTTCAAATGTAATGATTTGATCAAAGCCGACAGGCTTTTGATCGTTTAGCCCAGCTTTTTCTTGAATTTCTCTAGCGAACGCTTCTGCCTGCCGGTCATTAAAATCTGGGTACAGAAGGTGGGCTAGACTTATTGCAAAACATAACTTATTCGCTGGGTTATGCACCACGTATAAAAAACGTCTTTTCTTTTTCACAATTTCGCTGTTGAGTATGTGTTTAA